>NC_083319.1:78524850-78825301 GCF_963455315.2 Globicephala melas | reverse complement strand
TCCTGCTTCAACTCTAATTCTGCAGGGTCAGTAGACACAACACCTGAGTTCCAATCTGCAATGATCACAGATTCACAGCTGCTTTACTAACACACAAATATCACCCAGCTTCCATAGTTGAGGAAAGGGTGGAAGAGTCCTTACTATTCCTTTGCCCTATCTCCCTAGTTCCGTTAATTCAAATTTCAGCATTTGTTACTATCAATCCTTATTTCCTTGTACCAAGTTCTAAATCAATTCAGATGCTTTTGCTTGCAAGTAATGGACAGCTCACATGAATAGAGATGCCTTGGGTAGATTTTATAACTTCTACACAAAGCCCTGATGTTCACTCTTACTGCATTTGTGGAAGTCACATTTCCAGCCTAAATAAATCACTGGCCAGGAATTTGCTAACAAACTTAATCAGATTCACGTGGGCTAGAATTTGGAGATGGAATATAGTCAGTTTTCAAATAGAGTCCCAATGACAATTAGTGACACTTTGAGAAGAAGGAAGGGGAGTTGGAAGTTTCGAATTCAATCAACAGATATACATTATCTTTGTAACTCATTCTAATCTTATAGGTGTTTTTATATAGTATTTAACTCTCTTCCTTAGAAGGAGTCCAGATGGTATTTCATCCCAGTTATATTAAGAATTAACTCCCTATGGAAACTAAAGTAACAATAAGTAACCCTAGAAAGAACAATTTGTAAATATTATGTAGCTGCCATATCAAAATTTAAAACAAAAACAAAAAAACAGATTACCTAGAGCCCATGCAAATTAAATTGGCAATTTGTTTTCTTTGTCTTCTTTTGTGTAAGATCTTTGAATTGTATATATATATGTAACATAATCAAGGCAAAATACAAAATCTCTGACTAAATGATCTTAGAAGGTGTCTAAAGACCCATTAGGGAGCTATTTGTAAAAAGATGGTTATCCTTAAAGAGGTCTCTAAATTGTCAAAGCTACAACTATAAATCCCAACAACAAATATGGAAGAAAGAGCTGGCTATGAAATAAGATATCTGCGTTCAAAACCCTCAACCATTATTTTATATCACAAAAACAAATATGGGTTGAAAAACATTGCGTTATGCTGCTGTAGGTGTTAAAACTTGACCAGCAGACTTGTGAAGATTAATTGATAAAACATAAGTGAATTAAGTTAGCGAACAACCTAATACATAGGTAGGTCCTCAAAAACTTGGAATAATTCAGTTACTTACTTTTGTTAAATACTATTGTTTTTTTAGAATTTGAAATAAATAGGGCTAATGACATTTAATTAATTCACTGCCTTTCTTACTGCTTCTTTCATTTTTTTTATGATTCTTATAAAGCTGTCTCTAATTATCTCTGAATCTATACCCTCATCTACTACTGTGGTGTTGGGAAAGAGCAAGTAACATTCCCAGCTGAGTCAGATTTCAGGCCATTATGCATGATATTGCTTTTATAATATCATTAAATACCCTTGCTCATTACAGCAGCCCTGGGTTTATTAATAACTCATTTATGATTCAACTATCACATTACATCATACATTTTATTTTGTACCTCAGAACTCAAAACCTCAGATGTAAAACTCAAATGTAAAACTCGGTTTTACATTTCTAGTTCATACTCTAGGGGGAGCCAAAAGATAGTTGCTAGCTCCCAGTCCAGAATGTTCCCTGTGTCACTCCTGTGTGCCTCAGAAAATCACAGAAAAAATACATTTACTTTGTCAAGTAAGTCATATTTGCTTCTGTTTTCAGGCTCAGGAAACAACCCTTCAACAGACTTGGTTTAGGAACCATAATTATAAATAAAGCTTCAGATATAATGAGTGGATTCTTCAAAATCACTGTTCTCCCTCATTACATTTATTTTCACTGTCTATCTTATTTCTTGTGTTTGCTTATTTACTTATTCAACAGATTTTATTAAATATCTCCTGTTTCCCAGAGTACAGGCTAAGTACTGGGGATGTAGTCATGAGCCAGAATAGACCTGATAACTAGTCTTACTGAATTTACATAGATCGATAGCATCACTCACTTCAAAGAGACTTTTGGCATGTGTATCTGATTTAATAGCCCTGAAATTTTTAGGGGTTTGACATTCTATTAATTCTTCATGGTTTCTTAATGGAAGTGCTAACCTACTTATTTTTATTTGTGTAAACATGATTAGATTTGGTCTTGATAAACACCAACATATCCAGTTAGATTGCTTTCTGATTGATTCTTCATTGGTCAGTGCTTTCGAAACTTCCAACTCTCCTGGCACCTTTCTAGTTCTTCCACCTAAATGTTGGTCATATAATCTAGTCATACTGAATGACTTAGGTTTGCAAACCTGAAAAGCAATTACCTTCATATTTTAAAAATACATACATACGTGAAGGGGATTTGCAAAAGAAAGGACAATTCTGGATCTTCAATGAAGAAGATATTCAGAGAAGTGTAACAGCCACTAGAAGGGACTGGAAATGTACACAAGGGTTTGCATAGGATGAAATTTTTGTTTCAGTTCCTTTTCCAGTATATTTGAATGATGATCTCAGTAAGTAGGAACTCAAGCCATGAAATCTAGAAAGTGTCTGCCATGCTTTGTTTAAAAGATAACACTGACATTTGTGCTATAAGTCACTGATTTAAGACCATGCAACTATGCTGCTGAGCTTTTAATATCTTCCAGGACCCTCTGCCTGAATAAAGGGAGACTTCTGAAGAAGAAACCTGTATTCTAAAAGTAAGATCAAACATGATGCACAGATTCAGGCCTAATTATTTTTTTCTTTTAAAATACACGAGATAGGTTTGGGGTTGGGGGCCATAGGTAGCCTGGAGGATAGCCGTAGAGGTTTCAAGTAAGGTCACAACTAAAAGGAGGTTTGTAGTAATAAAATGGGATATATCTATTGTTTGGTTTTTCATGAATCATCACCTGCTATGGCTTCTCTTCTTTTTCCTTTTCCTTTTTCTTCTTTTTAATAGTATACCACACTCTCTAATCCATTCACATAGTTGAAGGATTTGAGGGAGGCATTTTCCTGTCTCAGATTTAACCAATTATTTTTTCTCTTGGTTTCTGTGTTTGTAACCGGCATAATTTAAAGCCATCAGTGATCATCTCTTTGGCCATGTGGTCTGGAAAAATAAAGTAGGTGAAGAAGGAGAGAAGAATGAAGTAGGCATGTACTGAGGGAAGGAGTCAGGTGATAGAAAGCAAGTTCTCATTAGATTTGGAGTCATTTCTCATGCCCAACTCTCTGATCCTTGCCCTTAATTTCCATAAGACATTTTAATATCCTTACAAACATTTCTCATCTTTCTTATTCACTTCAAGAGTGTCTTTCCTAAGATTTTAAAGTTTACATTCACATTATAGAGTGACTTCTTTCAAAATAGGTTATCATTTTTTTACAGCCCTTAATATCTGTCCTATATATATATTCAGTAGATCAGAAGGTAGTCCTGTGATAGCACTTGTAGGCCATAATTTATTCTAAATTTAGGGTGGGTATTATGGTCCATCTGATAGTAGTTTCTCTTTTGGACTTTGATAATATGCTATTAGTAATATTCGATGTAAAATATTTAAAGCTATGAAACTTCTGAAATCTCAAATAAAATGAATATCAGATTTAATGTGGAAATTTTATTGACAGGTCATTAGCAAATGTAAAAAAAGGAATAGTTTTGCTTTAACCATGTATATATGTTCCTTGTTCAACTATTCAGTTACCCTGACTGACTGATTCAAGCCCCCAGTGAGTTCAAAATAACAAGCAGGCAGTACCCAGGAGTGAGCACTGCAGCAAAATCAATTCTCACAAAGCTCCCAGTTCTGTCACATAGGGTTCGGAAACATTTAGACCAAAGGTAATGGATGTTTCGTTTCTGATGGGTCAGGTTTGGAGGGCAGCACTACGAAAAACTGTAGGAGGCACATTTAGCAATGTTTTATTCTTTCCTCTTTTATGTTCAAAAGCAAGTATAGGAGTCACCTACTCAACAGGCTTTGTTCATCCTTATTTGATTTGGATTCTTGCTGTGAAGCAACACATTGACTGTATACTGGGGTAGAAAAATTGAGCCTGAGGTTGTGGTGAGCTGTGGTCAGGCCTGGCCACAGAAAACTATAGGTGAACATAAAGAAGAAACTTCTAGTCACTGCGGCATGAATGCAGTTAAGGAGAGAGGGATCCTGTGTAGGTAAAGCAAGAAATTCAAGGCCTAGAACCTGAACATTAAGTCTTGTGTACATGGCCTGGTAAAACGTTTACTTCCAGTTATTGTGTAAGTAATTTCTGTGAGGTGGTGTAAGTAATTTCCATGAGGTGGTGTAAGTCCATAGATTAGTGTGTTGCTGGTATGAGTCCCCCGGAGCCGAGCTGTGGGCAGCACCATGTTTGGCTTCATGAAACACGAGGGAGGAAATGGCAGCCAGGCCCAACCACCTACATGCCGTTTGGAACTTTGCACTCCTTATTAGCTGCTTTCAGAGTAAGCCAGAATAAAAACAAATTGGAAACCAATCCACATTGTCATTCTTTTCTATCCTTTTTTACATACCAATTCTGTAGATCTGGCCAAATGTAGGGGATCAGTCAATATGCATTTTTTTTCCTGTTACACACACACAAATAAACACACACACAAATATACACACAATTTTTTTTTATAATGACTTTGGAAAGAGGTAGGGGAAAGCACTGTATGTGCCACACTCATCTTCATCCCTCTATATTGGAAAGAAAATGCAATAGGTGGGTTTCACTTGAAGTCCTGAGATGTATAACTAAGAGGAGTCTAGGCTGTTGAATTTTCTCACGTGGGATCTCCTTCGGCTTCAAGGTCAAACAGGCTGTGGATCACAGATGCACTTTTCTTCCAGGTATTAGGAGTAGGAAGTGTTTTCATGTGGACTCACAAGTAAATATCACAACAGGGCAAAGCCTTTCCTTCCAAGGTGAAAGTTAACGTGTTGATTTATGTTTGTTTAAGAAAAACACACATAAATGTCAAAAAAATGCCAAGTAAGAATAGAGTTAACATTTATTGAGTACTTAGCATTATGCCCTGCTCTAAGTACTTTTTAGTTATTAACTCATTTGATGACTATTATCCCCCATTTACAAATGAGGACATTAAGGTTCTAGAGAACACATCCATTAGCATGATCACAGAGTTAGAAGTCATTAGAGACAAGATTTTGACCTAGTGACTTATACAAGCTCAGAGTAATGAGAGCTAGAACCAGAATTTGACCCAAGGATATCTGTCTTCAAGATACCAACTCTGTATTTGACACTGACTTCAAACACATATCTTGCTTTTGAAGCAAAATATTTTATCTCCCTTTTACAGGCAAGGAAACTTGAATCCTAAGAAATGATACCATTTCCCCTTTGTTGCTAAGTTATTAAATGGTGCAACTGGAATTTGAACCCAGGTTTGTTTGCTGTAAACAGGACAGCAGAGCACTGTCTAACTGATAGTTTGCTAGCTGATACAAGGTATTTATGTTTGTTCAGTTATTAAAATAATGTTAGATTTTCCCCAACTTCTTTTTACTCTTCTTGAGTAAATAATGGACTATTATTTGGACTAATAATGGACTATTATAATAATGGACAGGTAATAATGGACTAATGCAATAACTCAAAAAGGTATAGAGGAAAATCACTGCTTATACAAAAATGCCACGTAACTTGAGTTTAAACAATAAGTTTAATCACAATATTAATGATTAAGTCTTTCCTGAAAGACTTCCATACAATGACAGCAAAGAAGAAAAATGAAAGGAAATTTGCCCCACTTGTCATTATGATATAACAAAAAGCATAGATTAAAGCTGCGTGGAAGTGGAGCATAAATAAGCACAGAGATCAATATGAATGGAAAAGAATAATATAGAACTACAAGAAAGAAACCACATTATACAAGCTACCTTGATATCTAGTGAGGCTGGCATTAAAATTAATGGGACTCATACAACCTAATAAATGATATGAATCAATTGTTCATAGGAATAAAAATAGCTAATCAACATATTAAAAGGATCTCAACTTCACTCATCATTAAGTAAGCACAAAATAAATTAGATGCTATTTTCAACTTTCAGATGGGCTTATATTTACATGTTTTGTAGTAACAGCGAGGGTATGAGGAAATAGGCAGGAAATCTGTCTAATCTACCTATGTTGATTGGAAATGGATTGTTACAATTATTTGTAAAAGGCATTTAGAAAACATGATCTAATTTTAAAATTCTCATGTCCTTTGACTGACAATTCCACTTCTATCAATTTTAATATTTATACATATTTGTGTAAATATAAATGTATTTATGTATAATACAAATATTTTTATACTTGTGTATATTTATACACAAATATAAATATTTGTGTAAATACTAAAAAGATGAATAAAATTGTTAACTGCAGCACTCTGAAAAGATATTATGAGGAAAAAAAGCCATCTTCATGTGAAGTAATATACAGTGAATTAAGATATATTCACAATCAAATGTTAGTTACTCTTGATAAAGAAGATTGACTCTGTGCTTATATGTAGTGATCTATGTACTATTCAATTATGTGAACACAAACACCTAGCAAAATGTATAACCATGTATTGTATTTTCTTTTTACACACACACACACACACACACACACACACACACACACACACACACACACACACACACACACACACACACACACACACACACACACACACAGTCTGTCCAGAATCAAGGAAGCAGAGGTAAAAGCCTAAGGCTAATCTAGTTTCAGAAATCTAGATAAAAGTAAAAATGGTCATTGGAATGGAGAGGTTATGAGGATCAAGTTTCAGCAAGAGAGGTATGCCAATATCTATTCTGAAATCAAGTATTTTATTTACACTACAGTGAGCGATTCCTCACCTGGTTATCTGAGAGGTATTCTTAATGATTATTTTAATAAATGTATACATATATACTTAAAAAATTATATGCTACTACTGCTACGAGGCTAAACTAAATTCAGCCAGCTTTTAACAGTCACCTCCACCCTGCTCCCCAGAGGTAACCCTTATCATAATATTAGCTATTGTTTTTCATAGTTTTCTCCATATTTTAATGTGTACGTACTGAAATTTTTATTACTCGTTTAGACATTATATATATATATATTTTTTTTTTTTTTTGCGGTATGTGGGCCTCTCACTGCCCATTTTTCTTCATATTCTTCTTTTTTTCGTCCCTACAGTTTTCTTCTCTCTTTAACAGCTTCATTAAATGTTCCTCAATGTAATTTTCCACATGGAGAAATGTGTTAGATAACCCACTGATTCCTTGTTTTCCTGCTTCCTTCTGCTACACTTTGCATTGATGACTCTCTATAGTTGCTGTACATTTGTCAATATGGATATTTAATCAGGCTGTATTACGTGTTGCCTCATAGTTTCTGTAAACTTTCTCTTCTTTCCTGATTTACTTCATCATTTTGATGGAGTATATTCTCCAGAAACAACCTCAAATAAGTTATGGGTTAACTATATTCTTTGAAAAAGTAGTAGGAAGTATCTTCATTCTACTTTACTATGTGACTGAAAGTTAAGCAATACATATATATTTTTCTCAAATATTTAGAGTGAGAGAGAGAGAAAGAGAATGTGTGTGTGTGTGTGTGTGTGTGTGTGTGTGTGGAGAGAGAGAGAGACAGAATGTGTGTACAACACAAAACAGGGCAAGAGGCGAATGTTAAATACACAAAAGAGCCGAATTAAAACATCTCAGGAGAAACTCTAGGAAATAGATGACAATGGGTAAATGGGTCACCATCTTAAACATTTTTAGTAAATTTGTTTAAACTCAAAGCCGGGCAAAGGGACTTCCAGTTTCCAGTCTGGCATGAAAGAACCTTGGAAGTTCCACTCTATCCTAATAAGAAGTAGGAAGCTGAACAAACTGAAAAATCAACTGCTTTTTAGGTTCATAAGAGAAGTGAGGTCATGGAGCAAATGGCTGCCTCCAACGTGGAGAGAACTACAGGCGGCTACTGAGAATCACAACTTTCAGGAGTGATAACCCATGAGCAGAAGCCTCCGCAGAAACCACTGCCTAGGGAAGTCTGAACTGTAATTGAGAAATTGCTGGAGTCTCACTGTGAACATCTGTGTGAGTTTAAAACCCTAGGGAACCCGGTCATAGGGGGATTTCCACACCTTTGTGTGCTTTACTTCCGAGAGCTAGACCTGGTTCTCACAGTGAATATAAGAGAAAAATCTCCTTGTGCTTCCGGCAGGTGGAGGGGAAGAGGATAATAAATTAGACAAACCTGCTTCCCAAATATCTATTCAAATCGCTGCTTTGTTTTATGAAGTTGTATTTTTCTGGATTTATGCAATGTATGACTCTGAAACTATCAATATTGATTAATTTATTCAATGACATAGATTTAAGAATAACCAGGATTTTAGGGACATGTATTAGAATAGACAGATGTCTGTTCTAGAATAACAGAGGTATTTCTATTTATCACTTAAATCATGTTTCTTTCAGGCTTTTACATTCAAAAATGAGCCAGAAGTCTTATTAAAATAGGAAATATACGTAGTTTCTGAATAGAACAAATTTGTTTCTGGTCTGTTTTGGATCTCAGATATTTCAGGACTATTTTTGTCTGACATTATGGGCTAGGAAATAACTACAGCCTGTAACCAGAAAAGAGTTTTGAAACAGATGCTTTGTGTGAGAAATATAGATTTTCTAAATTCAGGTAGTGCTCATTCAACATATTAAGAATTTGACTCGGCATACCAATTCATGAGTATGAAAAATCAAAGGACTTGGTGAGATAAACAGAAAAGCCACACATTATATAAAATAACGTATCCACATGTATGTGTAAATTTATATTCCACATTTAATGCAGAGTGCAACATTAAGCCTAAAAGATGAAAATGTTAAGTTCTTAGAAACACATGTAGTGATTTCATTCCATGGTTAATATTCTATGAATAAATTCCTTCAACTATTAAACATGATGGAAATGTTTATTGATTAAATAAAAAGGGGTATGCCTTTATACACCTCAGAAAACACAATAGTGATTTCCTCATGACTGTGATAAAAATTGTAATGGGTGTACAATAAAGTAAATAGATCACAATATTTCTATTCTTTTTATTATTTACAATTTTACTGATATTTTGTCATTTTATTATTGAAGAATTCCCAAAAAACCTAATTTAATAGCTAGAGATTCAAATTAGGAAATATTATAGCAGGGTTTTTACATTTTATTATTTATTTTGTTTCTTTTTTCTCTTAATTATTGAGTGGTAGTAATTTTGGGTATAAGAGGACAATTAATTAAAATAGTTGGTAATATCAGATATTTTGTTTTCCTCTTGAAAGGTACAGGAATTATCCAGTTTTGCTGGACTTAACAGGAAAAAAAAGTGCAAATACGTGAGGCCCAAAAAATATTTGTGTTTATTATTGGTATAGTTGTATGAAATAAATCTAGCATATGAATGAGAGAAAAAAAAAACAGTTTGCAAATGAGTTAGGATGCATTTGCCATGGCACAAAATTCTCTGTCAGAGTCAGTTTGCTAAGTTTCTTATGTCCATAGCATAGAATGTAAATGACTCTCCTGGGAATTGAATGCAAATAAGAATATATTATTCTGGTTTCTACTTGAGACTGCAAATAATTTTCCTTCTCTCTTATAGAAATGTGATTTCTCATTGCCTATTGGTCTAACCATGCTCTGGAATCATTTACTCTCTCATTCACTCACTTGTTCATCTTTCAAACATTGGGGAGGGAGCGCCTATGTGCCAGCAATCACAGCTGGGACTGGAAATGCAAGCAAGTTGCTCTTCTTAAGATAGAATGATAACCAGTGATAACCAGAAGCTTTTGTCGGGGTAAATGTAGCGGTAGAGGACTAGGCATGGCATCATAGAAGGTCTAAAATAAGTGTTTGCCTTAGGCAAGGATATCAAGGAAAACATCTGGTAGGAGGTAGTACCTGAGTTGAATCCTCAAGAATGGCTAAGTGTGCTGGAAGTAGCAGAAGGTGGGAGGGCCAGTCTGCTTAGCATTCAGGATAAGAAGATAAAGGCCCATATAGGTCCATAATAGAATGGTGTGTGCATAATAGAAATTAATTTAAATCTATTATTAGTTTAGCATAAAGTACGAGGAACAGATAGGAGAATGGTGAGCTAGAAAGTAAATAGAGATTGGTTTGTCAAGAATCTTATTTGACCTGATCCGGAATCTGTATTTCTTTCTTTAAAAAGGATTATCCTCTGTGTATGTGTGATATATATATCTTGTGTATATGTATATCTATCTTGCATATATATGGCATATTGTGAATATATATGTCTTATATATACATATATATCTTGCATATATATCTATCTTGCATATTTATATTTTATTTATATATTTTGCATAACAAAGCCAACATCCAAAAGCCTAAATTTTTCCCAATCAATGCTACTGATGACTAGGAGCTATACAGAATTTCAAAACTTTTTCCCTGATGTTAGTTTAAATATTGACATCTCATTCGATAAGGAAGGGAAGAAAGGAGGAATTGTGGAGTCAAAAGGCCCTTCAATGTTTTGATAATTTTCTTCTACTTCGTAAGAGAAGACAGAATAAAACCTGTTTCACCATCTCATTACCTGTAAAGCATGTGATGCTTTTCATTTGCTGGCCCCTAAACATCCCCTTTCATTCTCCCCCTCATTCACTAACCTCAGAGACACTTGACACACCAAATTTAGTCCTTTCTAAGAAACTTTGCATTCACTTTTCTTCTGTTTGGAAGTCTTGTCCCTCTTTTAAGGCGGTCCCTCAATTCTTTTTTTTTAAATTAATTTTTGTTGGAGTATAGTTGATTTACAACATTGTGCTAGTTTCTGTTGTACAGCAAAGTGAATCAGTTATACATATACATATATCCACTCTTTTTTAGATTCTTTTCCCATATAGGTCATTGAAGAGTATTGAGTAGAATTCCCTGTGCTATAAAGTAGGTTCTTATTGGTTATCTATTTATACATAGTAGTGCGCATATGTCAATCCCAATCTCCCATTTTATCCCACCCGCCCCCCGCTTTCCCCTTTGGTAACCGTAAGTTTGTTTTCTACATCTGTGACTCTGTTTCTGTTTTGTAAATAAGTTCATTCGTACCCTTTTTTAAGATTCCACATATAAGTGATATCATACGATATTTGTCTTTATCTGTCTCACATACCTCACTCAGTTTGACAATCTCTGAGTCCATCCATGCCACTGCAAATGGCATTATTTCATTCTTTTTTATGGCTGAGTAATATTCCATTGTATATATGTACTACATCTTCTTTATCCATTTATCCTCAATTTTGATATTACCTTCCACTGAGGTGTTTCATGATCAACTAATTAAAAGCAACCCATCCAGTGTTTTTCTATATCATTCTCTTTTACTTTCACAGCCTTAGCTAATACCTGAAATTATCTTCTTTATTCATCTATTTATTGTCTCCATTGACATTAAATGAAACAGGAATATAAAAATTTTAGAGAATGGTCTTTATATCTTATTTTGCTCTTAGGTATCTAGAATAAGGTCTGATGCATAAGGGGATTTGAAAAATGTAGCTGACTAACTTCATGTTGTCCTAGCAGGGGTGCATGTATATTTTTGAATTATGATTTTCTGCAGATATATGCCCAGGGGTGGGATTGCTGGATCATATAGTACCTCTATTTTTAGTTTTTTAAGGACCCTCCATACTGTTCTCCACAGTGGCTGTACCAGTTTATATTCCCACCAACAGTGTAGGAGGGTTCCCTTTTCTCCACACCCTCTCCAGCATTTATTGTTTGTAGTTCTTCTGATCATGGCCATTCTGACTAGTGTGAGGTGATACCTCATTGTAGTTTTGATTTGCATTTCTCTAATAATCAGTGATGTTGAGCATCTTTTCATGGGCTTTTTAGCCATCTGTATGTCTTCTTTGGAGAAATGTTTATTTAGATCTTCTGCCCATTTTTTGACTGGATTGTTTGTTGTTTTGATATTGAGCCACATGAGCTGTTTATATGTTTTGGAGATTAATCCCTTGTTGGTTGCTTCATTTGCAAATATTTACTCCCATTCTAAGGGTTGATTTTTCATTTTGTTTGTGGTTTCCTTTGCTGTACAAAAGCTTTTAAGTTTCATTAGGTCCCATTTGTTTATTTTTGTTTTTATTTTCATTACTCTAGGAGGTGGATCAAAAAAGATCTTGCTGCGATTTATGTCAGAGTGTTCTGCCTATGTTTTCCTCTAGGAGTTTTATAGTATCTGACCTTACATTTAGGTTTTTAATTCATTTTGAGTTTATTTTTGTCTGTGGTGTTAGGGAGTGTTCTAATTTCACACAAAAGTATAAATCAATGGAACAGGATAGAAAATCCAGAGATAAACCCAGGCACCTATGGTCACCTAATCTATGATAAAAGCAGCAAGAATATATAATGGAGAAAAGACAGTCTCTTCAATAAGTGGTGCTGGGAAAACTGGATAGCTGCATGTAAATCATTTTTTTTAATGAAGTCCAATTTTTTATGGATTGGGCATTTTTTTTCTTTTTTGTTTATAAGACTCTGCCTTATCCAAGGTCAAAAGGTTTTCTCCTACGTTTTCTTCTAAAAATTTCATAGTTTTAGCTCTTACGATTAGGTCATATGGTCCATTTTGAGTTAATATTTTGTGTGTGCTCTGAGTTTATCTTTTTGCATATGGATATTTAATTATCTCTGTTCCATTTATTGAAAAGACCATCCTTTCCCATTGATTTTCATTGCCACCTTTCTTAAAAATCAACTGACCTGAAATATGTGGATTTAGTTCTGAACTCTCAGTTTTGTTCCATTGATTTATATAATTATTTTTATGACAGTAAGTTCGGAAATCATGTAGTATTTGTTTGTTCCAAATTATTTTGGCTGTTCCAAGTCCTTTGCCTGTCTGTATAATTTTTTATTAGATTCTGTTTTTAGAGCAGTTGTAGGTTACAGTAAATCTGAGCAGAAGGTACAGGGATTTCCCATATAGCTCCTGCTCCACACATTTACGCCCTCCCCATTATTAACATCCCCCACCAGAGTGGAACTTTTGTTATAGTTGACGAACCTACATTAACATATCATTATCTCCTGGAGTCCAGAGTCTATACTGCGGTTGACTCTTGGTGTTGTATATCCTGTGGGTTTACACAAATGTATAATGACATGTATCTGCCATTATTGTATCATACAGAGCAGTCTCACTGCCCTCAAAATCCTTTGTGCTCTGCCTGTTCATCTCTCTCTCCCCACTAACTCCTGGCAACCCCTGATCCTTATGTTGTTTCTACAGTTTTACCTTTTCCAGAATGCCATGGATTTGGTATCATACAACATGTAGTCTTTTCAGACTGGCTTCTTTCACTTAGTAATACACATTTAAGGTTCCTCCATGTCTTTTCTTGGTCTGGTAACTCATTTCTTTTTAGTGCTGAATAATAATCCATTGTCTGGTTGTATTCACAGTTTATCCATTCATCTACTAAAGGACATCTTGGTCCCTTCCAAGTTTTGTCAATAATGAAAAAAGCTACTACAAACATCTGTGTACAGAGTTTTGTGTGGACATGTATTTTCAACTCCTCTGAGTAAATACCAAGAAGCACAATTGCTACATTGCATGTTAAGGGTATGTTTAGTTTTGCAAGAAACCACCAAACTGTCTACTAAAGTAGCTGTATCATTTTGCATTTCCACCAGCAATAAATGAGAGTTTTTATTGTTCCACATCCTTACCAGCACTTGATATTGTCAATGTTCTTGATATTGGCCATTTTTAATAGGTGAGTAGTGGTATCATACTGATGTTTTAAACCATATAAATTTTTTTGATGCAGCTTGTCAATAGCAGTAACAGCAACAACAACAACAGCAAAGCCTGCTGTGGTTTTGAGAAATACTGTGTTGAATGTAGTGATCAATTGGGGAGAATTGTTAACATTATAAAACCGAGTCTTCCACCCCTTCCTCTGGCTGAGCATTTTTAAAATAATCTGAATTTGTGCTCACAGATATTCAGCCCATCAGCTCCCCTTTTTAAGAAAAATCAAAGATATGCTTTCATCTCAGAGAGAGCACATCTCCAAGCAAAGTCTCCTCTATTCTGGTCATCCTGAACCGAGTGGGTGTCTGTTTCAGAGGTTTTCTCTTTTGCCCAAACTCCGCCTAATAAAGTTCTGAGAACATGAAAAAAATAAATCCCTCTACTAATTTAAACCATCTTCAGTTTCTCTCAACAATATTTTGTAATTTTCAATGTAGAAGTCTTGCACTCCTTTGGTTAAATTTATTCTTAAGTATTTTATTATTTCTTGTGAGTTTGAATTTTCAAATGTTCACTCCTAGTATTTAGGATGACAGTTTATTTTCTGTATGTTAATTTGTTCTTGCAACCTTGATCCTCACTTATTTGTTCTAGTAGTTGTGTGAGTGCATGTGCAAGTATGTGCACGTGTGTGAATTTGTTAGGATTTTCTAAATACAGGATCATGTCTGAAGTGCCTAAAGATAGATTTTTATCTTCCTTTTCAAGTGGTGTGTCTTTAATTCCTTAATTATTTATTCATTTATTCACTGGATAGAACTTTCAGTACAATGTGGAATAGATGGACACTCCAAAGCGTATGCTGTTTTCAGAAATGGGGATGCAAAATATAAATGAATAGCAATAAGGAAATACAGGGCATTTATATAATTGATCATATTTATTGTCTGGGATTTTTTTTTAAGTACGGAAAGTAAGGTTTATGCTTAGAAAAGGAGTAACTATTAGAGTTAATTCCTGATAAAAATTGTTCAGATGGACTTAGAACACATTTTTTGGAAACAAATTAATACAGCACAAGGGATACTTTAAAGGGTGGTGGCCAAAAATATAAATTGTAATAAGTGATATTATCACTTTGTCACTTTAATCCAAATGGATTTAAACAAGAAGTCTTTTAAATGAGGTCTCTAATTAATAGATGTTGGTAAAAAATTTCTAGATGAGTATATACTCAATTAAACTTTTTCATGTGTTTTTACATTTCAAATTTCATTCTTAATCACATACAAGTAGGTGAAAAATAAACAATTAAATAGGAAGGGGGATGAGGGCATGTGTGCTTAGCAAAGGTATCCCATCCTGTTCAAATCTCCATGGGGCTTGAAGATGAGAGTGGGGTGGCTCTTCTCAGCACCACTGTTGACATAGCTTGCTGCTGGCACAGAGAGTAGGAAAGAGACATACTGTTGGCATTTTGAGAGTCTGGTAATGATGCTCATACACCAGCATGTAGAACCACAGTCAGGACATAGAATGGAAATTGCTAGTCACATTCAATTGTGACGTGTACATTCATAAACTCTGAAGTTAATGTATTAGGCTTCTCAGAAAATTAAATAACATGAAGATAAACTGTATTTAGATATTTTTCAAGAACAAAGAACTGATCAAAATGTTTCTTTGTGATTAATTCCCATTGCAAAGTATACAATATTCTTTGAGTCTTTATGGTGATTTCCCCATTATACACATGACAGTGTATGTAGTTGTAATAAGAATAACACAAGCCGGGCTTCCCTGGTAGCGCAGTGGTTGAGAGTCCGCCTGCCGATGCAGAGGACGTGATTTCGTGCCCCGGTCCGGGAAGATCCCACATCCCGCGGAGCGGTTAGGCCCGTGAGCCATGGCCGCTGAGCCAGCGCGTCCGGAGCCTGTGCTCCGCAACGGGAGAGGCCACAACAGTGAGAGGCCCGTGTACCGCAAAAAAATTAAAAAAAAATAACACAAGCCGTGATAAGTTGAATTTCATGATAATTTAGAGAATGATACCAAGCAACTGCTTTGTATCATGGAGGTCATTGACTAATGGGAAACAGATGTCTAGCTGGGCAAAAAATATAAATTCTCAGTCCAGATTTTATTTTGGCCTCCTCTTTTTCAAAGCTAAGTGTTTTGCAATTGACTTGAACAGGACTGATAGGCTATTAGGGCTTGCTCAATGAGTGCCCAGTGACCCATGGCCAAAGTGTCTTAGGGGACTGTAATCTCTTTCAGAGCACCCAATTCTGCCAGCTCTGACACTTGTTCCAGTCACAGCAGCCAATTTACAAGGCAGGAAGCAAATCTTCACTTAGTGCAATATTCATAGCATTTCAGTAAGATAGAGGTTAGTATTTTGATTTTAACAAATCAAGAAGATGAGGGTAAGAAGGTTTAAATGGTGTAACATTACATAATTAGAGAGAGAAAAAAATAGGGGAAGTTGGGAAGGAAGGAAGGGAAGAAGGCAAGAAGAAAAAGAGAATGGAGCTTTGCATGAACCAGTAATGAAAGTATTTGATGCAGAAGAGACTATGATTAATTCCATTCTGCAATTCCAGTGTACCAATAAAAGAAAGAGAGGTGGATTGAGGAAGGAACGAAGAAACGAAGGAAGAGAAATAGCCAGAATAAATGAGATTGGCTGTCTAACTTTAAGCATGAGTTTCACCTAAAACAATCTAATTACAAAATATATATTCAATCCAAAGCATCAAGCTCTAGGCTTGA
This sequence comes from Globicephala melas, assembly GCF_963455315.2. Classification (NCBI taxonomy): domain Eukaryota; kingdom Metazoa; phylum Chordata; class Mammalia; order Artiodactyla; family Delphinidae; genus Globicephala; species Globicephala melas. Next base: position 78,808,672 of record NC_083319.1, on the reverse strand, counting down.
TGAAGTTCTTCCAGAACTGAATTTCTTTAAAAATAGTTCCAATAGTTCCAATTTTCACCAAAGCTTCAGAATCTATTTGGTTTTTCCAAACAACTCCCATGACTGCTTTCGTTTTCCCTTTCACACTAATCATATTTAATGCAAACAATGTCATATATATATGTATGCATTTTCACTTAACTTTTAAAAAATTTTATGGTAAAATTGTCTACTCTTACTTGCTGTGTAACTGAGATTTTCTAAAAAAAAAAAATGACCCAGGCAAACTCTCACAGAATGTCTAGTGCATTATTCACATAAGAATTAACATAGACAAAATTACAGGTTGTTTTTGTGTGTGTGTGGAAAAGACAAAGAGAGAGTATTTCCTTTATTTCTTTTCACAACTGCTGTAATTTTAAATAAGTATACTCCCCTCCATTTCCCAGGACTCATGCATTTTATTTGTAAATAGCTTGGTTTACACAAAAAATCCAGAAATTAATACATCCAGAAATTTTATTTTAGGTTTGCAAGGGCTCTTCCTAGCATAATAATGACATATGTAAGGGTTATACTGGCCCAGGTTTCTCCCCTTTCAGGAACTGAGCTTCAGAATGAGACTGTCAGGAAATCTCAGACTAACAAATTCAGAAGAAGTTGATTTATTGCCTGCATTGTTCAGGTGGTGACATAGAAATAAAATAAATGAAATTTGCTTAATTGAGTTTAAAATAGTAGTTTTGCTATGCTCTGAATACACCCAACTTGCAAACAAGCATGAGTTACTTGAATTAGCAGACTCCTTCTAAAGGAGCATATTCAGAAAGTAAGTACTGTATTGGGGCAAAATAGAAAGGATTTACTTATGGATAACTATATAGTCCTAACATCTTAAATCTCCAGCTATTAATTTCTTAAAGAACTGGGTGTACTTCTGTAGATCGACTTTATTTCCTCACACAGATGACACTGAAGAGAATTTATTGATTCCAACTCTTCTTTTTTGTGTGTGAATTTTATTTTATTTATTTTTTAAAAAGCAGGTTCTTATTAGTTATCCATTTTATACATATTAGTGTATATATGTCAATCCCAATCTCCCAATTCATCACACCACCACCAACTCTTCTTTGTCACTTGTTTGCCAATGGAATCTTCCATGATTATATAATTAGCCTAATTTCTCATGTCACTCTTTATTAAACTATAATGTATACTCTGTAACTAATCCATTGTAATTTGTGGGGGCAAAGAGCTCAGTTAGATTTAAGATTCCTAGGTTCTACTGTCACCTGAACACCAGTCAGTTTTGAGAACTTAAAAACTCTGTCTTTGGGCTTCCCTGGTGGTGCAGTGGTTGAGAGTCCACCTGCCAATGTAGGGGACACGGGTTCGTGTCCCGGTCCGGGAAGATCCCACATGCTGCGGAGCGGCTGGGCCCGTGAGCCATGGCTGCTGAGCCTGTGCGTCCGGAGCCTGTGCTCCGCAACGGGAGAGGCCACAACAGTGAGAGGCCCGCGTACCACAAAAAAAAAAAAAAAAAAACTCAGTCTTTGTTGTTTCAGTTGCAAGAAATAAATATTACTTAGCAGATGTATTTACCAATTTGGGATGCAATTTAGGTTGTTTATGAACAAGAATAACAGAAATCAAATTTTGTTCTCAGAATATTTTTACAATTAAAAAAATTATCTAGAGGGCTTCCCTGGTGGCGCAGTGGTTGAGAATCTGCCTGCCAATGCAGGCTACACGGGTTCGAGCCCTGGTCTGGGAAGATCCCACATGCTGCGGAGCAACTAGGCCTGTGAGCCACAACTGCTGAGCCTGCGCATCTGGAGCCTGTGCTCCGCAACAAGAGAGGCCGCGATAGTAAGAGGCCCACGCACTGCTATGAAGAGTGGCTCCCGCTTGCCACAACTAGAGAAAGCCCTCGCACAGAAACGAAGACCCAATACAGCAAAAATTAATTAATCAATTAATAAAAACTCCTATCCCCAACATCTTCTTTAAAAAAAAAAAGAAAAATTATCTAGAGCCCCAAGAGCTGTTGTTTATATGTGTTATGTCTATTGTTATTTACTGTAGTCAAAATTAAAACTGGAAAACTAAAAAAAAAAGATATTTGTAATACTTTATTTTAAATAGCACTATAAACATATATTATCATAAATAACATTTTTATAACATATTTTCAAAATAAGAAAATTAGTAAAAAGAATGGTTGGCACCATTTGGTATTTCTTCAATTTTGTTTATTATTTCTGCTTGTGCATTCAGTCTGTTGTGGTACGATAGATCATCTGGTCTTGGAAAATTTGTCTGAACAGCTGGGAATGAATGAGAGTAAAATTAGAGAATATTGTCTTAGTACACTTATGAAAAATAAATCTAACTTCATTAACACCTTGAAAGGGATCCAAGCCACGGTTTGAGGACCACTGGACTGTAGTATCATCAAATAGAACTTGAAAACTAATAGACATGAAATATGCTACATGTTTTGTTTATAATGAAGGAAAGGAAGTACTAAAATGAAGAAAACAGTAATAGAAAAACAAAACAAAACACGTTCATTATTAATTTTATTTTACCAAATGCAAAACTCTCTGGATTAATGTCCCAACCCCTTTCTTGAGACCTAAAGATCTGTCTGTGAGCAAAGATTCAAGAAGGATCATCTTACAAAGGGTAGTTTTATGACATTGGCTAAAAATTTTTTAATTAAATAGGTCATTCGAAGACCAAAAAAATACTGTCCAGTGACAAGGCCAAGTCTGAGATTCCATCTGGAAGCCAGTGATAATTTCAGCCAAAGAGGCCAAATGAAGATGCGAATCAAGGCAAGGGACACCAGGGCAGCTCCCAGAAGGCCGTGTATTTTGAGCAAGTGTGCATAAGAGCATTGCTAGGAGGCAAAGATCCTGGAAGATTTTCCAAAAGTGCTAGAACAGAGGGAAAAGCTCCTATGTGTTAGCACTTAAATAGATACATTTGTGAGAATAGCAAAAGGAATTATTTAACAAAATGCTTTAGAAATTTCTAAAGAGTTATTTGCTTTTTATATTTTTGAAAGCAGGTGTTTCTAATAATTACATTTGCCAACAACACCACTCCTTTAAAAATAAAAACTGGAATGTCAACTGGTATGATAGTCTCAGTAAAAAGAAAATTCAGAGAAATGAAGAAAAATTTACCTTTTTACACGTAATTATTAGCCAGAGGAAACTGTTTGCTCATTTTTTACCCATCTGTACCAAGTTGATATAAAATTATTCATTAAACTCTAGGAGAGGATTATTGTGTTTTCATACCATAAATATTTGGCCTTTGCTAATTTTCAGTGGTATTCAGAAAAAGATTTTGATTAATTCTGTTTGTCCACAAAACACCACAAAAACAAATAGTGGGGTTTCTTCAGAAAACAGAATATGTCTAGGAGTATTTCAGAAGGGCTAGAGTCCAGTTAAAGCGTTGAAATGTTTCCATACAAATGGTCAGATATGCAACAATTTTTTTTGTTTATTCTACAATGGGAAATTCACTGGCACTAAAATATTACTGAGAACACCTATACTAGTTTGTGGGTACTTATTTAAGACCCTACTAGAGTTGTAATGAAGTTGGGAACAGGGATATGTCCTAGGAAGATTAATTATCAAAAGTAAATAAAAGCATTTATGGAGAATAAATGCTTAGTGTGCAGTTTTATTGGTTTAATAAAAGATCTAATTATAACAAACATACACCTGCTCTGACACCACCACTCTGTGATGCCTATAAGTTAAATTGTCTGTGTGTGTGTGTGTGTGTCTGTGTGTGTGTCTGTGTGTGTGTTTAGGGCTAGGGAAGTGTTGGACTCTGGTGGATATATTCATGAAAAAAAATCAAGAACTTATTATCTGTGATGGGATAGATCCCTAAGGTAACCTTATTTTAAAAGCATGGTTGAATTGTGTCGTTATATTTGAGGAAACCTTCAGTGAGCGTCTGCTTCTAAAACTAGGCTTTGAGAATGGGTAAAATTGGATCAGAAGGGTACATGGTCCAGGGTTGGGGTAGGGCTGGTGTGAGTATTGTGATATAGGCAAGAGAAATGGTATAGGTAAAAGCAGTGTGGAGAAAATGAGCACGCCCCATGAGAAAGATAATAATAAAAAGAAGTGTTATTTGAATAACATAGAAGAATTCATATTTGTGTGTTGCTGAGGAGTATGGAGCAAGAAATAAGCTTGGGGGCTTCCCTAGTGGTGCAGTGGTTGAGAGTCTGCCCGCTGATGCAGGGGACACGGGTTCGTGCCCCAGTCCGGGAAGATCCTACATGCCGCGGAGCAGCTGGGCCCGTGAGCCATGGCTGCGGAGCCTGTGCTCTGCAACAGGAGAGGCCACAACAGTGAGAGACCCGTGTACCGCAAAAAGAAAAAAAAAAAAAAGAAATAAGCTTGGATTAGCAAACATGGGCCTAGATATAGAAATCTGTAAATGACCACGCTGAGGAATGCAAGCTTAAACATGATAGATTTCTGTTCAGGACAATAGCATGCAGAAAGTAGTATGTTGAGAAGATATTTATCTCTGGATATGTAGGAGTCCAGAAGAAATTAAAAACAAGAAATCAATCATTTAGATCAGTTGTCTTTTTAAGATTTTTTTTTTTTGATGTGGACCATTATTTAAATCTTTATTGAATTTGTCACAATATTGCTTCTGCTTTATGGTTTGGTGTTTCGGCCCTGAGGCATGTGGGATCTTAGCTCCCTGGCGAGGGATCGAACCTTCACCCCCTGCATTGGAAGGCGAAGTCTTAACCACTGGACTGCCAGAGAAGTCCCAGGTCAGTTGTCTTTTAAACTAAGTTACATTCCCAGAAGGTACATATTTCAGTTCTTTAGCATGCAGATAGAACTTTATTTTTTTTTAACTCTCATACAGTTAATAAGTACCTTTTTTGGGAATGTGTTACATATTATTTAATTAGTACATGTTTTTATTTTATAAATAAATATGCATATATAAAATGGTTGATCAATTAAATATTCAACAATAGTGGTTTGGATTTCTAAGTTTGTATGTGACATTTAGGTGAAGCCAGGGTAACGTGATAGAATTGATATTGAATTAGGGAGCCCGAAAATCAGATCAGGAGCTTGGAAAGGCCAACATTCACAAATATCATAAAAGAAGGTCCAAAGGAATTTAGTGGCATATTGGAAATGGATAAAGAGGGTGACATAGTGAAAGCTAATGCTAAGATTTTATGCCTGTAGAACTAAGACCATGACGCAAAATGTACCAAAATTGAGAATTTTGAGGGTAATCTCTGACTTTAAATGGTCAGTTTGATTTGCAATGTTTTTTATCCCCTATTTATTGTCAGATGTGTGCAAAAAACTCCACCTTTCTGTTTTGTTTCATACTAAATTTAAAAAAAAGTGTTATTTGAGCACCTATTATGTGCTGAATGGTGCTGAGGCTACAGAATAGGAGAAAGGTACCTCTGAATAATAAGATACTCCCAATATTGGGTGAATACACACATAAAATGTGTGTATTTGCCACATGACCTGGTTAATGTCATATGAGATTCCTATATAAACTGTTATATGAATGCAGATGTTAGAGCTATTGATTCTGTCTGAGGATATCAGAAAAAAGAAGGCATTTGCACATGGAATTCAAATTTTTCATATATTTGTCATTTGAATATTTACTACTTCAGACAAAATGATTAAAAAGAATAATCACCAAGAATAATCAAGGAAATAGAATATTGTTTTCTATATTTACTAACACTAAATATCAAACTGTTTATTCTTCCTGTCATAGCAGTGGGTTGTGATCTTGGAAATGATAGGTACTTTTAAAAAACAAGTGGTATTATAGAGCTACATGATCCTATATGTACTTAAGCATAGTCAACTAATTAGATAACATTAACAAGCCCCATTTAAAGATATATGGAAAAGAAACTATCTGTAACCTTCAAAGGCTAGTCATAACATTTTATTAGCGATTCACAATATATTTATAGCTGTTACTAGTAGCACTATAATGCCAAACATTACCAAGAAACAATTTTTGTCCCCTTTACAACACAATTACCATCTTCATATGTCACTTACAGACTTAAATAAGAAATCTAGCTCTTAAGTTTCTCTCTTGCATGCTCTGTGTGTGTATATACAGTGCATATATATATATATATGTATATATCTATTTATACATACAGAGTATATATATATATAGGTATATATATATATATATATATATACACACACACACATATATATATAAAGATATATACATAGAGTACCCAAGACAGAAACTTAAAGCTAGATCTCTTTTATCTATACTTCTATATTTGAAAAAAGTCTGAAGCTTGTAAAGGGATTCATTTAATGAAGTTTTCCATTATTCATATCAGAATTTATTTGATTTGTATTTTACTTGGAATGCATTCTAATAAACCAGTTTTTGTAAATTTAGGGCAAATATGATGTTTAATGAAGTAATGATAGTTTAAATGGTAATAGAGATAACATCATCCCTCCTTCACTTGTTATCTTTTCAGGTGTTAAGGTTGGAATAAAGTATAAACATTTCAGTTTTCAAGTACATTCTTCTAAATCAGTGAATGACATTTTTGAGTCTAATTTTTTTCTTTTTTTAAATTTATTTTTGTGAACTTTTTAAAATTTCAGGTAATTTTAATTTTTTCTTTTATACAATTTTTAAAGGTTACTTTCCACTTACAGTTATTGCAAAATATTGCCTCTATTCCCCGTGTTGTACAATACATCCTTGAGCCTATCTTACAGCCAATAGTTTGTACCTCCTACTCCCCCATCCCTGTATTGTCTTTCCCCCCTCCCGACTGGTAACCACTAGTTTGTTCTCTATATCTGTGAGTCTGCTTCTTTTTTGTTATATTTACTAGCAGTGGATGACATTTTAACATGTTAAAATCAGGAAGTTAAATTATATGGATGTGCATGATAATACGAGTCTTTATGCAGTTTTTAAGAGTTGTGCAACAATTCAAATATTATCCATAAATCATTTTTCTATCACATGAGGTAAAGTTTTCTTCCTTTATATGTGCAGTTAAACACACATCAACTTTGTGGGGTTTTTTTTGTTTAGTCACATATCACTGGAGATCAAAATGAAGTTTCCAATTTTTGCCTGAATCTTTCTGACATTCGGCTCTTTAACATCTGAATGCTTCTAATTTTTAACTTAAAATTCAATCTTAAATTGGAGATATAAAGGCAGGAGTAATAGGCAATAGACTAAGCTATTTGATATGCCTCTAGAAATAGAGGTTTGAAGGTAATTATCCTAAGAGGTGGAAAAGTCAAAAATATAAGTAGACTCAAGAAGGACTGAGATACATTTGAAAGGGAAAGATTAATAATGAGCTATCAACACATATTCAAGGCTTTATCCACAGTCATCAAGGATATTATCATGTGAGGCATAACAAAGTGTGTAATATAAATTTGTTATGATGAACTGCTAGCTATTTGCTGGAGAGTAGGTTGAAGGGAATTATGAGACAGATTGTGAGTGCAATAGGAATGGGTCCAAGATTAATAAAAATGTCTTCCATGGATGGATGTTGGCTAGTAGTACTGTGGATGCCAGTTTTTGCCACTGCAGATATAATGGGCATCTATTAACTTGGCTGTTCAGCACTCAAACACTCTTCCCCTTGGTAAACAGTATGCAAATTCTTTTGTGGCTATCAACTCATCCTTCAATTTTAATTCATGAGTTTGAAGTAGAGTTGCCTCCAGTTCCAAACTCCGGGAATAGACAAGGACCATGGACTTGATAAGACAAACAAAAAATTATTTCCAGGCTTCCCTGGTGGAGCAGTGGTTGAGAGTCCGCCTGCCAATGCAGGGGGCACGGGTTCGTTCTCCGGTTCGGGAAGATCCCACATGCCACGGAGCGGCTGGGCCCGTGAGCCATGGCCACTGAGCCTGCGCGTCTGGAGCCTGTGCTCCGCAACGGGAGAGGCCACAACAGTGAGAGGCCCGCGTACCGCCAAAAAAATAAAAGTGTTTTTAACTGATTTTCAATATCTAATATAGCATAATATATTCAATAATTTTATGTTCCTCAAAAATAGTTCTTTATATATTAATATATTTTAAAATAGTTAAATCAGTACTCAGTCTCTTAGCAATTTTTAATGTTAAGTAGATCATTGATTCAATGATTTCATAAAACATGTATACTTATTTTTTAGTTGTCATTGTAAGAATAATAAGCTATATGCAACTACATACTGACTTACATCAGTGTTTCATATAGCAATTTTTGAAATTTATTTTCAGTCATCATTTAATTTATACATAAGACTCAACAAAAATATTACATTATAATGATTTATTTCAGTATCATTATAAATCTACTTATTTAATATTATGGTTATTCTTACTTTATTTCTAACTTAATAATAAATTGACACATTTCTGGACTATATCCATTGCCCCCTGATAAGCTAATGCTCTATCATTGATTCTGTATGAGAATCTTTAACTTACTAAGCAAAACTTTGCATAATAAAAGGTGAATTTTATTTTAATTTTGGCTTAATTCCAATTATATATTTTCAATCATTTTTAAGTCCATCACAAGGTCTTTGACCTTTCAAAATACTTTGTAGAAATAACTACTACTCTTGAAATCCAATTGTATGAGAAATGCAGTTTCTTTTACTCATCTCCTAAAATAATATTTAGCCCCATTACAAATATTTCAAAGTTTTCTGTGTCTTTCTTGCTTGACCTCTATTCCAAGCAGCAGTTGATCTTTATTGGTAATTCTGACTCGAATGCTTAATCATAAAATCAAACCAAGGAATTTTCTGGGGATCTATGGTAATCAGAAGTGTTCTTTAGAATTTTAGACTCTGTTATGCCTACTGATATGTATGTGGAAAAATACTACAATAATGAAACAGAGTAGGAAGTCAGGCATAAAACACAACCCAGAGAAAATAAGGAAGAATTTTCACAATATTGCAATTGCAATTATATAATATTTTCTTAATTCTTTGGAAAGAGAAGGGGTTTTGGGGGAAATATATAGAGAAAAAGGAGGAAAAGGTGATGCTGTGAACTGAAATATTTAATGCCATTTATGTCATTTACATTTCCACACATTAGGTGGGAACTATTTAGGTCATTAAATTAAGCTGCTCCTTTGTTCCACCAACTTCTGTAGTGCAGATAGCATGGTTGTAAGTTAAAATAATTCTGTTTTTAGGAGTTTATTAATTTTTCTTGTGATCTTTCTGGTAAGAGAAACCTCTAAATATAGTCTTTAAGGTTAATGAAATTCTCAGTAACGTAGTTTTCCCAGAAATTAAAATTTGTAATAAAATGCTTTCCATACAATTCAAAGTTAAAATTGTACAAAGGTGTAGCAAAATCCAAAATATTCAAAGAAATCTTAAAAAACTAAACATTAAGAAAACACAAACCACTCATAAAAAAAAAAAAGCCAACAATCAGAATAGGCATCTCGCCAAAGAAGGCATATAGACAACAAATAAGTGTATGAAAATATAGTTATTATTTTTGGTCATTAGTGATTAGAAAATTAAAATGAGATACCACTACATGTTAGATAGGCTAAAATTTAAAAAGATATATGACAATGTCAATTTTCAGTGAAGATGTGGAGTGACAGGAATGCTCATTCAATGCTGGTGGGAATGCCAAATGGTACAGCTACTTTGGAAGACAGCATAGCAGTTTCTTATAAAGTTAAACGTAGTCTTACAATACAATAAGCAGTCGTGTTTCTAAGTATATACCCAACTGATCTGAAAAGTATGTCCACACAAAAATATACACATGAATGTTTATAACAGCTTTATTCATAATCACTCAAAAACAAGAAGCAAAAAAAAAAAAAAAATCTTTCAATAGGTGAATGAATAAACAAATTGTGGTGAATCAATAAAATTAAATATTAGTTAGAAACTTAAAAATTAGTTACTGAATGATGAAAATACATAAATGAATCTTAAATACATAATGCTAAGTGAAATAAGCCAGTCTGAATAGGCTTGATAATGAATGATCCCAATCTAGAACATTCAGGAAATATAAAACTATAGTGACATTAAAAATATCAGGGGTTGACAGGGATTCACGAGGGGAAGTAAAATGTTGAACAGGTGAAGCAGGGGGGAAGTTTTAGGGTGATGAAACTATTCTGTACAATATTATAATTTTAGATACAACACACTATTCATTTGTCAAAACCTATTGAACTTTGCAGCATAAAGAGTAAAACTTATTGTATGAAAAGTTTATAAAATAATTTAGAAGCTTATGGGAATCACAGAATGTAGTGTATATGACAAAACAATAAGCCAGAAAGAGAAAAACAAATATTGTATATTAATGCATATATGTAGAATCTAGAAAAGTGGTACAGATGAACCTATTTGTTGGGCAGGAATAGAGACATAGACTTAGAGAATGGATGTGTGGACATGGCGGGGAAGGGGATGGTGGGACGAATTGAGAGATTAGGTTTGACATAAATACACTACCATGTGTAAAATAGATAGCTAGTGAGAACCTGCTGTACAGCACAGGGAGCTCAGCTCAGTGCTCTGTAATGACCTAGATGGGGGGGAAGGGGGGACGGATGTCCAAGAGGGAGGGGATATAGTTATACATATAGCTGATTCACTTCATTGTACAACAGAAACTACCAGAAAATTGTAAAGCAATTATATTCCAATAACATAGAATAAAATAAAATAAAGTAAAATAAAATATCCAGCTGTAAAAAATAAAAAAGAAAAGAAAGAAACAACCTGGGATAAAGGTATTGATCTTAAAACTTTGGATATGAATCGTGTCTGAAGAACAAGAAAGTGAACATAAACTGTGCTCTAATTAATGAAATAATTTTTGAAGGTAACAAATAGCAACTTTGACCCTGCTATACATGCATACTGGCATTAAACTATTACATAAATAATTGTATATAAACAGACAGTTTTCTAACTTTTGAAGTGAGTGTTTGTAGATAAACAAGCAATGCAAGCTAAAATGATCCATGGACAAGAGACCTTCAAGGTGACGGAGGAGTAAGACACGGAGATCACCTTCCTCCCCACAGATACATCAGAAATACATCTACACATGGAACAACTCCTACAGAACACCTACTGAACACTGGCAGAAGACCTCAGACCTCCCAAAAGGCAAGAAACTCCCCATGTACCTGGGTAGGGCAAAAAAACAAAAAGACAGAGACAAAATAATAGGGACGGGACCTGCACCAGTGGGAGAGAGCTATGAAGGAGGAAAAGTTTCCACACACTAGGAAGCCCATCCACTGGCAGAGACGAAGTCGGGGGTCGGTGGCAGGGGGGAAGCTTTGGAGCCACGGAGGAGAGCGCAGCAACATGGGTGCAGAGGGCAAAGCGGAGAGATTCCCACATGGAGGATCGGTGCCGACCAGCACTCACCAGCCCGAGAGTCTTGTCTGCTCACCCGCCGGGGCGGGCAGGGCTGGGAGCTGAGGCTCGGACTTCGGAGGTCGGATCCCAGGGAGAGGACTGGGGTTGGCGGTGTGAACACAGCCTGAAGGGAGCTAGTCCACCACAGCTAGCTAGGAGGGAGTCTAGGAAAAAGTCTGGACCTGCCTAAGAGTCAAGAGACCATTGTTTCGTGGTGTGCAAGGAGAGGGGATTCAGAACACCACCTAAACGAGCTCCAGAGATGAGCATGAGCCGCGGCTATCAGCACGGACCCCAGAGAGAGGCATGAAATGCTAAGACTGCTGCTGCAGCCACCAAGAAGCCTGTGTGCAAGCATAGGTCACTATCCACACCTCCCCTCCTGGGAGCCTGTGCAGCCCGCCACTGCCAGGGTCCCGTGATCCAGCGACAACTTTCCCGGGAGAACACACATCACACATCAGGCTGTTGCAATGCCATGTCAGCCTCTGCCGCCACAGGCTTGCCCCATATTCTGTACCCCTCCCTCGCACAGGCCTGCAGGAGCCAAAGCCCCCTAATCAGCTGCTCCTTTAACCCCGTCCTATCTGAGCAGGGAACAGACCCTCAGGCGACCTACACTCAGAGGCAGGGCCAAATCCAAAGCTGAACCCCAGGAGCTGTGTGAACAAAGAAGAGAAAGGGACATTTCCCCCAGCAGCCTCAAGAGCAGCGGATTAAATCTCCACAATCAACTTGATGTACCCTGCATCTGTGGAATGCCTGAATAGACAACGAATCATCCCAAAATTGAGGCAGTGGACTTTGGGAGCAACGGTAGCCTTAGGATTTGCTTTCTGCATCTAATTGGTTTCTGGTTTTATGTTTATCTAGTTTAGTATTTAGAGTTTATTATCATTGGTAGATTTGTTTATTGATTTGGTTGCTCTCTTCCTTTTTTTAATATAAATATATGTATATATTTTTCCTTTTTCTCTTTTTATGAGTGTGTATGTGTAAGCTTCTTTGTGTGATTTTGTCTGTATAGCTTTGCTTTTACCATTTGTCCTAGGGTTCTGTCTGTCTGTTATTGTTTTTGTTTTTTTTCTTTTTCAGTATACTTTTTAGTGCTTGTTATCATTTGTGGATTTGTTCTTTGGTTTGGTGGCTCTCTTCTTTTGTTCATTCTTTTGTTTTTATTTCTTTCTAATTTTTAAATTTTTAATAATTATTTTAATGACAGTATTTCTTTTTATTTTATTTCTTTCTTTCCTTTTTTCTCCGTTTTCTTCTGAGCTGTGTGGCTGATAGGGTCTTGGTGCTCCAGTGAGGTGTCAGGCCTGTACCTCTGAGGTGGGAGAGCTGAATTTGAGACATTGGTCCACCAGAGACCTCCCAGCTCCATGAAATAACAAATGGTGAAAGTTCTCCCAGAGATCTCCATCTCAACGCTAAGACCCAGCTCCACTTAATGACCAGCAAGCTACAGTGCAGGATACCCTATGCCAAACAACTAGCAAGACAGGAACACAGCACCTCCATTAGCAGAGAGGTGCCTAAAATCATAATAAGGTCACAGATACCTCAAAAGACACCACCAGGCACAGTCCTATCCACCAGAAAGACAAGATCGAGCCTTGTCCACCAGAACACAGGCACTAGTTCCATCCACAAGGAAGCCTACACAACCCACTGAACCAAACTTAGCCACTGCAGGCAGACACCAAAAACAATGGAAACTACGAATCTGCAGGCTGTGAAAAGGAGACCCCCAAACACAGTAAGTTAAACAACATAAGAAGACAGAGAAACACACAGCAGATGAAGGAGCAAAGTAAAAACCCACCAGACCAAACAAATGAAGAGGAAATAGGCAGTCTACCTGACAAAGAATTCAGAGTAATGATAGTAAAGATGGTCCCAAAAAATGGAAATAGAATGGAGAAAATACAAGAAACATTTAGCAAGGACCTAGAAGAACTAAAGAGCAAACAAACAAGGATGAACAACACAATTAAAGAAATTTAAAATTCTCTGGAAGGAATCAATAGCAAAATAACTGAGGCAGAAGAACAGATAAGTGACCTGGAAGATAAAATAGTGGAAATAAATACTGCAGAGCAGAATAAAGAAAAAAGAATGAAAAGAGTGGAGGACAGTCTTAGAGACCTCTGGGACAACATTAAATGCACCAACATTCTAATTATAGGGGTCCCAGAAAAAGAAGAGAAAAAAGAAAGGGACTGAGAAAATATTTGAAGAGATTATAGATGAAAACTTCCCTAATATGGGAAAGGAAATAGTCAATCAAGTCCAGGAAGTGCAGAGAGTCCCCTACAGGATAAATCCAAGGAGAAACACACCAACACATATTCATCAAACTATCAAAAATTAAATGCAAAGAAAAAATATTAAAAGCAGCAAGGGAAAAAACAGCAAATAACACAGAAGGGAATCCCCACAAGGTTAACAGCTGATCGTTCAGCAGAAACTCTGCAAGCCAGAAGGGAGTGGCAGGACATATTTAAAGTGAAGGGAAAAACCTACAATCAAGATTACCCAGCAAGGATCTCATTCAGATTCGATGTAGAAATTAAAGCATTTACAGACAAACAAATGCTTAGGGAATTCAGCACCAACAAACCAGGTTTACAACAAATGCTAAAGGAACTTCTCTACACAGGAAACACAAAAGAAGGAAAAGACCTACAATAACAAACCCAAAACAATTAAGAAAATGGTAATGGGAACATACATATGGATAATTACCTTAAATGTAAATGGATTAAATGCTCCAACCAAAAGATATAGATAGGCTGAATGGATACAAAAACAAGACCCGTATATATGCTGTCTATAAGAGACTACTTCAAACTTAGGGACACATACAGACTGAAAGTAAGGGAAAGGAATAAGATATTCCACACAAATGGAAATCAAAAGAGAGCTGGAATAGCAATTCTTATATCACACAAAATAGATTTTAAAATAAAGACTCTTACAAGAGACAAAGAAGGACACTACATAATGATCAAGGGGTCAATCCAAGAAGAAGATATAACAATTGTAAATATTTATGCACCCAACATAGGAGCACCTCAATACATAAGGCAAATTCTAACAGCCATAAAAGGGGAAATACACAGTAATACAATAATAGTATGGGACTTTAACACCCCACTTTCACCGATGGACACATCATCCAAAATGAAAATAAGGAAACAAAAGCTTTAAATGACACATTAAACAAGATGGACTTAATTGATATTTATGGGACATTCCATCCAAAAACAACAGAATACACTTTCTTCTCAAGTGCTCATGAAACATTCTCCAGGATAGATCATATCTTGGGTCACAAATAAAGCCTTGGTCAAGTTAAGAAAATTGAAATCATATCAAGTATGTTTTCCAACCACAATGCTATGAGACTAGACATCAATTACAGGGAAAAAATCTGTAAAAAATACAAACACATGGAGGCTAAACAGTGCACTACTTAATAACCAAGAGATCACTGAAGAAATCAAAGAGGAAATCAAAGAATACCTAGAAACAAATGACAATGAAAACACAACGACCCCAAACCTATGGTATGGAGCAAAAACAGTTCTAAGAAGGAAGTTTATACCAATATAATCCTACCTCAAGAAACAACTCAAATAAACAACCTAAGCTTACACCTAAATCAATTAGAGTAAGAAGAACCAAAAAACCTCAAAGTTAGCAGAAGGAAAGAAATCATAAAAATCAGATCAGAAATAAATGAAAAAGAAATGAAGGAAACAGTAGCAAAGATCAATAAAAATAAAGTGGATTCTTTGAGAAGGTAAACAAAATTGATAAACTATTAGACAGACTCATCAAGAAAAAAAAGTGAGAAGACTTAAATCAATAGAATAAGAAATGAAAAAGGAGAAGTAAAATCTGACACTGTAGAAATAAAAAGGATCATGAGAGATTACTACAAGCAACTATATACCAATAAAATGGACAACCTGTAGGAAATGGGCAAATTCTTAGAAAAGCAACCTTCTGAATCTGAACCAGTAAGAAATAGAAAATATAAACAGATCAGTCACAAGCACTGAAATTGAGACTGTGATTAAAAATCTTCCAACAAAAGTCACATGTCTTCACGGGCGAATTCTATCAAACATTTACAGAAGAGCTAACACCTATCCTTTTCAAACTCTTCCAAAATATAGCAGAGGGAGGAACACTCCCAAACTCATTCTATGAGACCACCATCACCCCGATACCACAACCAGACAAAGATATCACAAAACAAGAACACTACAGGCCAATATCACTGGTGAACATAGATGCAAAATACCTCAACAAAATACTAGCAAACAGAATCCAACAGCACTTTAAAAGGATCATACACCATGATCAAGTGGCGTTTATCCCAGGAATGCAAGGATTCTTCAATATACACAAATCAATCAATGTGATAAACCATATTAACAAATTGAATGAAAAAAAACATATGATTATTTCAATAGATGCAGAGAAAGTTTTCCACAAAATTCAACACATATTTATGATGAAAACCCTCCAGAAAGTAGCCATAGAGGGAACTTACCTCAGCATAATAAAGGCCATGTATGACAAACCCACAGCCAACATCATTGTCGATGGTGAATAACTTAAACCATTTCCACCAAGATCAGGAACAAGACAGGATTGTCCACTCTCACCACTATTATTCAACATAGTTCTGGAAGTTTTAGCCACAGCAATCAGAGAAGAAAAAGAAATAAAGGAATCCAAATTGGAAAAGAAGAAGTAAAGTTGTCACTGTTTGCAGATGACATGATACTATACATACAGAATCCTAAAGATGCTACCAGAAAACTACCAGACCTAATCAATGAATTTGGTAGCATAGCAGGATACAGAACTATGCACAGAAATCTTTTGCATTCCTATACACTAATGATGAAAAAGCTGAAAGAAAAATTAACAAAACACTCCCATTTACCATTGCAACAAAAAGAATAAAATACCTAGGAATAAACCTCCCTAAGGAGACAAAGACCTGTATGCAGAAAACTATAATACACTGATGAAAGAAATTAAAGATGATACAAACACATGGAGAGATATACCATGTTCTTGGATTGGAAGAATCAACGTTGTGAAAATGACTCTACTACCCAAAGCAATCAACAGATTCAATGCAATCTCTTTCAAACTATCAATGGCATTCTTCGCAGAACTAGAACAAAAAATTTCACAATTTGTATGGAAACCCAAAAGACACCGAATAGCCCAAGCAATCTTGAGAAAGGAAAACAGAGCTGGAGGAGTCAAGGCTCCCTGACTTCAGACTATACTACAAAGCTACAGCAATCAAGACAGTATGGTACTGGCACAAAAACAGAAATATAGGTCAATGGAACCGGATAAAAAGCCCTGAGATAAACCCACGCACATATGGTCACGTTATTTTTGATAAAGGAGGCAAGAATATACAATGGAGAGAAGACAGCCTCTTCAATAAGTGGTGCTGGGAAAACTGGACAGCTACATGTAAAAGAATGAAATTAGAACACTCCCTAACATCATACACAAACATAAACTCAAAATGGATTAAAGACCTAAATGTAAGGCCAGATAGTATCAAACTCTTAGAGGAAAACATAGGCAGAACCCTCTATGACATAAATCACAGCAAGATCCTTTTTGACCTACCTCCTAGAGAAATGGAAATAAAAACAAAAAGAAAACAAATGGGACCTAATGAAATTCAAAAGCTTTAGCACAGCAAAGGAAACCATAAACAAGATGAAAGACAACCATCAGAATGGGAGAAACTATTTGTAAATGAGGCAACTGACAAAAGATTAATCTCCAAAATTTACAAGCAGCTCATTCAGCTCAATATCAAAAAAACAAAAACTCAATCCCAAAATTGGCAGAAGACCTAAATAGACATTTCTCCAAAGAAGATATACAGATTGCCAAGAACCATATGAAAGGATGCTCAACATCACTAATCATTAGAGAAATGCAAATCAAAACTACAATGTGGTATCACCTCACACTGGTCAGAATGGTCATCATCCAAAAATCTACAAATAGTAAATGCTGGAGAGCATGTGGAGAAAAGGGAACCTTCTTGCACTGTTGGTGGGAATGTAAATTGATACAGCCACTGTGGGGAAAAATAATGGAGGTTCCTCAAAAAACTATAAATAGAACTAACATATGACCCAGCAATCCCACTACTGGGTATATACTGTGAGAAAACCATAATTCAAAAAGCGTAATGTACCACAGTGGTCATTGCAGCTCTGTTTACAGTAGCCAGGACATGGGAGCAAGCTAAATGTCCATCGACAGATGAATGGATAAAGAAGATGTGGCGCATATTTACAATGGAATATTACTCGGCCATATAAAGAAACAAAATTGAGTTATTTGTAGTGATGTGCATGGACCTAGAGACTGTCATACAGAGTGAAGTCAGGAAGAGAAACATAAATACCGTATGTTAACACATATATATGGAATCAAAAAAAAAAAGGTTCTGAAGAACCTAGGGACAGGACAGGAAGAAAGACGCAGATGTAGAGAATGGACTTGAGGACCTAGGGAGAGGAAAGGGTAAGCTGGGATGAAGTGAAAGCATGGCGGACTTACATATACTACCAAATGTAAAATAGATAGCTAGTGGGAAGCAGCCGCATAGCACAGGGAGATCAGCTCGGGGCTTTGTGACCACCTAGAGGTGTGGGATAGGGAAGGTGGGAGGGAGAGTGATGCAAGAGGGAAGAGATATGGGGATATATGTATATGTATAACTGATTCACTTTGTTATAAAGCAGAAACCAACACACCATTTTAAAGCAATTATACGCCAATAAAGATGTAAAAAAAAAAAAAAAAATGAGGGCTTCCCTGGTGGCACAGTGGTTGGGAGTCTGCCTGCCGATGCAGGGGACGCAGGTTCGTGCCCCGGTCTGGGAAGATCCCACGTGCCGCGGAGCGGCTGAGCCCGTGCGCCGTGGCCGCTGGTCCTGCGCGTCCGGAGCCTGTGCTCCGCAGCAGTAGGGACCGCAGTAGTGAGAGGCCCGTGTACTGCAAAAAAAAAAAAAAAAAAAAAGATCCATGTGGCAATGGATTAAAATCCGAGCTCTCACAGAACTCAAGTTTAGATTAAGATATAATACTGATGGTTATATTTATATATGTACCCAATTTAGTACAAATACATATATCCCTTTGTTCTGTCAGCTGAAAGGACCTAACAAATGACAGTCCAGTAGCTATGAACATACCTAGCACCCAGATCTTGGTTTCTGATACCATTTTCCCATCAAATTTATTGGAGTTCCTTGGATACATGGCTGATTGTAGGACTAGGGCAGGAAATATACATGATGAACCCACAGAATTGTGTAGTCCAGGAAGTAAGGATGTGCTCAAAACAAAATAGTACAAAAACACAATGAGGGGGATATGTCAGTGGAACAGAAACCAGCTGTAAGTGCTCCCAATGGTCAAATCAGTAATAACTTGAGCAACAAAAATGAATAAAGTAGTACTAGATTGTAACCAAAAGTATAAAATATTTATCTATGAGTCCCTGCTAATGTAAATGAATGAATGAATGAATGAATGAATGAATGTAAAGAGTAGATGGAAGAATTCAAACTAATTTATGTAGATGCTCTACCCATGAGAAGGTAGAGTATTCCTTAAATGTGGGCTGTGCACAGTGACTTCCAAAGAACACAGTATGGAAAAGGGAGTGGGGGAAGATTTACTTTATAGCAAAGAAATCTGACAAATGCTACCTCAGCTGGATGATCAAGGTTAATATCAACAGTGATAAGTCATACTATTATTTATTCTTGATGTGATGTGATGAGAATGGTACTTTTCCTCTGTGGTCTTCCTCCCCAAATCCCAGAACCCCATTCTAATAATGAGGAAAACAACCAAAAAATCTCAATAGAGAGATCTTCAAAATATCTGTACTCCTCAAGACTGTCAAGGTTGTCAAAAATAAGGAAATCATGAGAAACTGAGATAGCCAAGAGGAGCCTAAAGAAACATGGCAACTAAATGGAGTGTGGTACTTTACTTGGGATCTGGGAAGAGAAAGAGGACATTAGGCAAAACTAAGGCAATCTGAAAAATAATATGTCATAATGATGTATCAGTATCGGTTGATTAATTGTAATGAAGCTACCCTAGTAATGTAAGATGATGATAATAGAGGGAACTGGATGAGGGGTATATGGAAATTCCCTTCATTATTTTCACAGTCTTCCTATTAATCTAAAATTGTTGTAGAAAATGAAGGTTAATTGTTTAAAAAGTATAGCAAAAAATTCAAAAAAACGTCAGTTTGAATTCTCTCTATTTTCCTTACACAGTTTCTCTCTTATCTGTATCATATTAGCCTTGCAGGTATGAAATTGATGAGCCGATACTAACCCCCTGAGCTTCATGGGAGTGTCCAACCCTAACTCCTCCCATTCCGCTTTTAGTACATTCTGTGTCACTTTTGCCTGCCAAAATTCAAATTCAAAATTGCTACTCCCCTTCTGCTCCCTCTCTTTCCCTCCTTGGACCCTCCCTAAAGCTGCCCTCAGCTACTCACTGCCCTCATCCCTCCCACTTGCCCTGGGGTGGAGGTATAGGAGACAAGAAAGTGGAAACAGTCCACTTGAATGTATATAAAGGTGCTATAATTTGAATGTTAGTTAACTGTGCCCAAGAATTTTATATTGCAAGAAGCATGAATATCTACTCTATAATCAGGCTCTTAATAAGCATTTTGTTTTGATATGTTTTCATTTCTTTTTCACATATATGCTAGTTCTCCTTCTTACTAGCTGAACAACTTACTTTTCTTTCTTTTTTTTTTTTGTATTTTCTTCCAGTTTTATTGCGATATAATGGACATACAGCACTGTACAGATTTAAGGAACTTGTTAATTTTCTTGACTAAGCAGTTTGTTTCTTCCAACCATGGAGAAATAAAAGGATCCTTAGATCTGATTTAGTCAAGCATAAAATAACTGAACAAGTGAACCTGTGGTCACTGAAAACTTTCCTAACCATTCAATTTAATTGCACCATTTTAGTGTGTGCTGTGTTGCACCTTCATCTTATTCTTCAGAACTGAAGGAATTATTCAACTGGTGGACACAGATATTCAGACCACAGTGCAGCCTCATCTACCAATTCTCTGGGAATTGTTTTCAGTGTAAGTGAGCCACCTTTCCTGGGGTCATACCCCCTTCCCAGAGGTAGTCTGAAATCCATGACTTGTTATTGTGAGAGTATATAAACCTGGCCCCATGGCCCAGTGTGGGACAGCTCTGAAAGGGCATTCTGGCATCATAGCTCCTTGTGGGAATGGAAGAGGCCCTGTATGACGTCATTGCAGTCCATTTTCTCTCTCTGCCCGATCTTATTTCCTCCCATTTCCCCTCAAGAGTACACCCCAGGGCTTCCCTGGTGGTGCAGTGGTTAAGAATCCTCCTGCCAATGCAGAGGACATGGGTTCAAGCTCTGGTCTGGGAAGATCCCACATGCCGCGGAGCAGCCAAGCCCACGCGCCACAACTACTGAGGCTACGCTCTAGAGCCCGCAAGCCACAGCTACTGAAGCCCCCGCACCTACAGCCCATGCTCCGCAACAAGAGAAGCAACCGCAATGAGAAGGCCGCACACCTCAACGAAGAGTAGACCCTGCTCACCGTAACTGGAGAAAGCCCACCCGCAGCAACGAATACCCAACGCAGCCAAAAATGAAATAAATACATTTATATAAAAAAAAGTACACCCCAATAAGCTCACTGTACCCAAATCTCAGAGTCTGCATACTGGGAAACAACTTTTGTGAATAGTGCCAGGTATGATCCCACAAGGAAGATGGGAGAGGATTTTATAACTGTGTCACCAGCTTCTGGCAAAGAGGATCCAATCACTCGTGGCAGGTTGGTTTGAACATGAGTAGACAATATCCCAAGGTAGCAATATGATAGCTCAATCTTTTACTGATGGTGAAATGAATATTGTACTAGGAAACAAATCTAGTAGTGTGCTCCATGTATCAGTTTTTGAAACTGAAAGGGACTCTATGCATGAAGTTAAGGTTATCTGGGTTTATGCACCTGAAAGTATTCAATCTCCAGAACCCTCTGATATCTGGAAGAATGCAAAAGTGGCCCATCCTCCTTGGTAAGACTGGTGCTCTCCCTAGCTTGAAATGATGTTGGAGTTTACTGCAAACAAGGCAATGTGAACCTTTCAAGATCTGTTTCCATCTCTGCTCCTGGCCAGTGGGCCAATAACTTGGTGAATTCTCCTTGCAATTATATGTCACAGTTTATGAGAGTACATGACCTTCAAGATAAATGAGAATCTGGCTAAGGACCATGTACTGAGCCAGGCATCAGTGTACAGTAACCAGGATGGTTGTGATACAGCTGCAGCAGAGAATGGGAGCTAGTTGTATCTTCCTGAGGAACCCCTGAGCTAATGGCTCTTCTGAGCTGAAGTGGTCCATGCTCACTCAGTCTCATCTCCCATGACCATCATCATCCTGAGTGCAGAGGGGCTGGGATGCCAGAAACTGTCCCCAGGAGTCATGAGATCATTTCTGCACAGGTATTATCAATGCTGTGTTGAGTAAACCTGATGCTTCTTGAAATTTTGTATGTCATGAGTTTTATTATGTTTCAGTACCCCAGATGATATTTGATCAAAGTGAGGACTGCAGTGCCTCAATCCTGAAATGACTGAGAAAATTATTCTTAAGCATTTTGTGTTACTTGACTGCTTTGATAATTTGATTAAAGTTAAGAATTCTTTCCATCAAAAATTTCAAATGAACACATACACATGAAATATAGGCCATTTCAAAGTTACATAGGGACATCAAGTAAAAATTCTTAATTTGCTTTAAAGTGACTTAGCTTTTAACATGCTTAATAGCTCAAATTCATATTTGATCTTTTGAAAACTTATTTATAGAGTATTAGGTACTAGAATTGATATATTGAGTTTCATGCTGATGTTCCTTGGTTTGGAGGAAGTGTTCCAGCTGTGGATTTTGTTCCTGGGGTATTAAGAAGGTGATATTGTCATTATACTACTATCAGAAAAGATGGTTTACTTAATTGAACAATAAGAGAATATGATTGGTGAAATTTTTCAGAAAGGTTAGAATGTTCCATTTAAGGTCTGTTTCCCACACCATACTTTAACATTTGAACAAAGGTTAATAAAGAAGAGAATGAAAATGAAATATGATGAGAATTTTTAGCAGTCTGTTAAAGAAAATTATTTGTCATACTTAATTACCATTTTCTTGATTTTATTATTTTAAGATTGCAAAGGATTATAGTTCATTAATTTGCACCTTGGAAATACACACATTTGCAGTGGCCTTTTCATTGTAAAGACATCTAATAGAGGAATTTGACCTGTATCATGATATGATGTCTTTTCTGAATAATTCAACAAACATGACTTCCTGGTGTGTAATGAGCCAATTAAAGTCATTTTAAAAACACGTAAGTTTCTCTAGGTTGCTATCAATTTTAAATAAGGACAGTATATGATATCCTGCAGCTTAGCTTTTCTATTTGAATATATAGTTAATCTCACCACAATTATGGTTCTCTGTCACATGTCCTAATTGAATTGACCTATCAGGTCTTCTATGATCTCTCTAAGTTGCCTTGCTAAAGAGATAAGAAGTCACTCTGAAGAATTCCATCTTCTAGTCAATTTGAATTTTTACTCATGGCTTCCATTCTTTCTTCTTTTCTATTATATAAGTAGGGAAGAATAAACAGCACTAGAACAAATAGTCATCTTTAGTTTAATGAGCATAATAATGTCAAAAAAGATTCCAGCTTCAATAGATCTCAAAGATTGACATTGAACCTGGAAATAAAAATACCCTTAAAAAATGGGAAGAAAATGCTTCCAAAATGAAGAGGCAAGCAATAACCTGACCCAGTAATCAAACTCTGCTTCTAGATTAGACATAAGAATTTTTACTATGGCAATTGAAAATATGAAGGCCACCTACCATTGAGACCCTGGCTATATCCTCGGAACCTTAAAAGCTGATGCGTTAAAACTCCAAAGCCCAGGTGTCTGTTTTATTCCTCCCACTGACAATATGTATTAGTAGAGAGACAGAATGATGAATATCAAAATAACTAAAGCTAGGCAGGATTTTTTCTGGTTCTGCTTCTTTCCTGGGGCTGGAAGAAAAACAGGACTTAGTCACAATGATCTAGCCCAGAAGGTAAGTTTAGCATAGTTTTTGGATTTAAATACTGAAAATTTCAGAGTCAAGGTAACACCTTGTTGTTTTTCTTTGTACCAGATTCTGCAGTGTTTTAAAAAAAGCAAGTATGGTATTTTCCTAAAATTAGAAGGCTCATGTGATTCATTTCTGAAGACACAGGAAAGAACAATTCAGCAGAAAGGCCCTGCCTGGCAAATAGTCCCTGATGAGCAGGTAACAGAGGCATGCTTTGCCTTTATATGCATGCTACATGTTACTATGTGAATTATGTCACCTTTTAACAGCTAACACTGATTTGCCTCTTGTTTAACGTCCAGTGAACCCACGTCTATGTGTTGAAGCAGCTAGGATTGGAGGGATTATTTGTAAATAGAGGAAATATAGTTTCACTAGTTTTGGATACAGGGAAGTTCTGTTATGTTACTCCCTAATGGGAAGTAAAACAAAATTAAAACAGTGGTAGGGAGAGACAGAGCTATTGCAGCCACTTTGCCATAGTATGCGGCTGAGCCACAGGACTGCAAAGTTTGCAGGGAGTCATTGACAGAAGCTAAGGACAAGCAGCAGTGCAGCAGAAAAAGTGCTTGGCAGAGGCACCTTGGGGAGACTGTTGATTAAGGACATAACTGAGAATAAACAGGGAGACAAGGGAATGAGCTGAGTTGAGGAGAAACCGTTATGGTGCTTAGCAAAAGTATTTGTGTCTTTCAAGAGCTGCAGGATCTAGTGAAAGTAACAGAGGTTTTCAGCAGCAGTAGTGGTGGTATCTAGGGAGTGTGGTGATATGTGACAATCTGAAAAGCAGAGGTCAACTGAAGCAGAAAATTATGGTGGGGAGAACATACAACAGCAACACTAAAGATTCTAGGGTATACTTGACTAGATGTCATGAGACTATGAAAAAGTACCTGGGGCAGATGTTCCACAATATATTGATTCTGACTGCTGCCCCAAACTCAATTCCCTTTCTCAGTTGAATCCTTCTAAAGTAAAATGGAGACAATGACCCTGTTATTGTTATTCTTTTATTAAGGAGGATTCTATTTAGGTTATGTACATATGCTATGGTATGGATGCTTGTGTTCCCCACCCCCAAAATCCTGTGTTGAAATCCTAACACCTAAAGGTGATGGCATTAGTAGGTGGAACTTTTGGGAGTCCTCATTATGGGATTAGTGCCCTTAAGAAGAGAATTCTGAGAGATCTCTAGCCCCCTTCCTTTATATGAGGACACAGCAAGAAGGCACCATCTATGAACCAGAAAGTGGACCCTCATTAGATACTGAATCCACTGGTGCCCTGATCTTGGACTTCCAGAATCCAGAACTGTGAGAAATAAATTTCTGCTGTTTATAAACCACACTACCTGTGGTATTTTGTTATAGCATTCCCAAATGGACTAAGACAACATACAAGAGCCCTCAGGTGTTTCAGAAATGTAAAAGAAAAAAAAAGTGAACTGGATGGAATAGTTCTGCTGAAGGATGTGGCAACAACCCCCCAAGTATCTCACTAAAAATTATCCATTTCCTGTTCTCAAAACTGAGTACTTAGATTTTTCTCCTGATTGACCAGGGGGCATTGTTTATAATTCACAAAAAGATAATGGTTAAATAAAACGAGGTAACTTAAGTGCCAGCCTTTCATTTTAAGCATGTGAGAATATTCCACTAGGTGCTATAACTAAGTTTTAACTTTTATTGGACATCTACGTCATTAGGAAGCCTCAAGTTTTATACATTTTTGAAGAAAAATATCAAGGATTGTAAAATTTATTAATATCCATATTTCATACTTGAGAAAACAAATATTTAAAGACATTAAGTAACTTGAATGCTGAAAAATATATACGATAATTTGGTAATAAATAGTGTATGTGAATATACATATGTGTGTATATATATATTTCTCATAATTGCCTCAAATTTCAGCTTAGCTTTGATAGTGAAAATCTGTCTTAGCTCAGTTTGTACACGGCTCTATCTTTTCATTAACTCTCCATTTCATTTCGACCTCGCTAAGCCATGTTAGCTGTCAAGGATTAGAAAAGAGCTTTATGTGAATTATTCATTAGGATGAGTGGGGAAGCATTCCACTCCTGAAACAGTGCTTCTGCTACCTAATACAGGATTTCATGTCAGCTGCCCAACTACACAGGTGTTTGTTCAATCTGGCTATAGCCATTTTTATTAAAGAGCTTTCTAAAAACTAAAACTAGCCGACCTCTTTACATTTTAAAATATATTTTATAATTACTCTATTTAGAGAAAATTGTCCTGCAATTGTATTACTTTGCAGGACTTTTTCTGAAATGATGTAGTGGCAACAGTTTGATTTAATCTTCAAGTATAAGACTGGATAGACACGGTTCATAGGAGTGCATCTTGTGAGAATGGTACTATGTAATATGACCACATTTACTCATTTGCCTTGTCAGCTATTATAATTTAATAATTTAATTCAATTTCTTTCCTTTTTTTTCTCTTTGAAATACATGCATACACATTAACTTTCACATTTAATTTAATTTTAAAATTAGATGTCGGGAGGCCTTTTTCCAAGGTCAATAAGCAAGGTTCTTAATCAAGGTACACGTCCTTTACTTCAACCACTCTGAAAGAGGGTCACCAACCTTGTTCTTAAAAATATCTCATTAAAAGGTCTGTCACTTTAAAACATATTCCGGACATTTTGAATTTGTATCCTGTTTTTCTTAAAATGCTGTCTTCTAGTGCAGTTACTCAACCTTAATACTATTGGTATTTTGGGCCAGTTAAGGGGCTGCCCTGTGCATTGCAGACTGTTAAGCGGTATCCCTGGCCTCTGCCCTCTAGATGCCAATAGCACCTGCTTCCCCGCAAAGTTATGACAATCAAAAATATCTCCAGGGCTTCCCTGGTGGCACAGTGGTTGGGAGTCCGCCGGCCGATGCAGGGGACGCGGGTTCGTGTCCGGTCCTGGAGGATCCCACATGCCGCGGAGCGGCTGGGCCCGTGAGCCATGGCCGCTGGGCCTGCGCGTCTGGAGCCTGTGGTCCGCAACGGGAGAGGCCACAACAGTGAGAGGCCCACGTACTGGAAAAAAAAAAAAAAATCCCCAGACATTGTAAAGTATCTTCTGGCTGGGCAAACTCCACTATGCCTAGCTGAGAACCACTGTCATAGTGGTGATCTGGATTAGAAAGCCCTTATCTGCTTATCTGATATGTGTTCTTTGTACCTGTGATTCTTCTTCAACCTGCATTATATTTTCAATTTAGAAACCAGCATTTTGATTTTATAACTAATAGCATTTGTTACATATTATGAATGTTATTGCTTGTGTATTATTTCCTGCTAAGGAATTATATCATTAAATGATATTCATTTCAAAACATTCAAGGTGTTATTGGATTCTAATTCAGAAAGGCCTTTGAAAAGAAAATGTTTATGGAATAATACATTGTCTCAGGGAGTCACTGAAAGAAATATTTATTCAATGTCAACTACACAGCAGTTACTATGCTAGGTCCTTATATACAAAGCAAAAAAAAAAAATGTGGTTTATGATTTAATTAAGATTATTTAATGAGAAATTTAAAATATTAACATAGAGAAACTATAATGTAAAATGTGACCACATACTACCTATAACTTTTCTAAGTGGGCCAAGAAAGTGTTCCCAAAGCATTGTGATATAATCTGAGGTTTAACAGATGATGAGAACCTAGCAATCGAAAGGTGTGAGCCTTTCTGAGTTAGGAACTTCAGTGCTGGGAAATGATGATAAAGTGAACACACATCTATTATTGAATTTATGCTGGGTAGTTTGCCGAGCACTTAACTTGCATTGGATCTAATGTTTGTACTTTCTAATTAGGTCTAGTCATCAACAACTCTTTGAAGTAATTTTTACTATTGTCATTTTAGAAATATAGATATCATGGTAGAGGGAGATAAATAACGTGGATTAAGTTGTTCAGTTAGGTGTGAATCCCGGTCTGACAGCCTCATGAGTCAAGGTCCTTAAAATTACCTTATATTATATTATGTTTCTATATCATATCACTTTATAAAAGAGCTAAAAATGTTTATAATATCTGTAAGTGAATTGAAAGGAAGGGATGAGGGTCTATGGGGTAAGGAGAGGACTCAGAATAGCCTTGAAAGGTAATCAGGGACTAGATCATGAAACGCCACGTGAGAGAGATTGGATATTATCTTAAATGCAGTGGAAAGCTAAAAATGAGATTTAATGGAGCTAACGTCATTAGATTAACATTTTTTAAGGTTCTTTTTGTCTGAAGAAAGGAGCACTTATTGGAGGGGTGTGGGAAGTTAAGGCAAGGCAGAGATCCAGGTGAGATAAATGTATGTGGGTGATGAAAGTAGATTGGAGTTAATTGCATACACTTGAAATGTAGTTGGGAAATTTAATTGGAAGGTATTTCAGATTGGCTTTCTCAGGAAGCTGACGCTGAGATGGCAAGGAATATTCAGGAACATGATTAGGGAGTGCTCTTGAGGATAAACACCTGTGGGGTAAGAGAAAGAAGTCAGATTGAGCAGAGGGCAAAGTTAGGCTGTAGTGCAGCAACAAGAAATGATTTAACTGTAACTGAGTTGTGCATTCAGAGTTGTATTAGGCTGGAGTGAAAGAGTCTGAGCTTTATATCTCCACGTGGAGTAGTCACTGGACTCAGGCTCTCACCAGGAAGAGGGGGAGCTTGGGAGATCTCTTCAGCTGGGAGCAATCCCTGAACAGCACTGGCAGCTGATGACCATCAGCTGGCAGCTCTCTTAGACGCTAGATCTTTCAGTCTTGAAGAGTAATCTGGCTGGTGCTCCTGGAAACCCAGAAGAGAAAACTCTCTGCAAAGGTTGGAAAATGAGGATAGAAATGTGTTAAGAGTTGTACCCTGGTTAATGGATTCAGCAGTACATCGACTGGCCTTTCCAAACGCTAAGTTCGTCATCAAGAATAATCAGGTATGTGGAGAAAAATGACTAATTTAATTTTGGACAGATTTGAAATTAAGTTGCATATTAGGTGTCCAAGTGAAAACTTCCAGTAGTGACTCTGATGCCTGGGTCTGAGAGGTCTGATAGGAGAGAAGTATGATAAAAATTTGAGATTCATCAATATGCAGATATAATTGCCCATATGAAATGAATAAAATTACCCTGGGAGAATGTTTAGAGGGAAAAAAGGGTGTCCAAAAATACTAACCTAGCACAATTTCATTTGGTGTTATTTACTTTTAAATTACAGAGATATTTAAAGTTTTGTTTTTATTTTAGTCACCTGTTTTATTAATAATCAATTATGGGAGAGAAGGGAATACCATTTCTCAAAAATATAATTTAATTCTCTATGAAAGAATAGATAGTTGATAAATAAAAATACAAAATAGAACCATGAAACAGCTTAAGTAGTCTGGAAGGGAGCGCACCATAAGGCTGGTTGTGGAGGGTAGTTATGGCTTTCACTGGAGGAACACTGTAGCATATGGCTGTTTACCTTCATACTGTATTCCTGTATTTTGGGTCTTGATTTCTGTTGATTACCTGAAACTGTTAGAATCATAGACTTTTCTGTTTTAAATTTTTCCAAACACTTGGTCCATTTCATCTCCTTTTTCTGCTTATCACTTCATTTTGAAATAGCACTCTGTCAGAACAAAATATGGCAATCTCTAAAACAATTTGGGGGAAGGTAAAACTGCAAACATTTTACTATTTTTTTTTCTTTTGCCATTTCCTCTTCAGTTTCTTTGCTGTTATATTTTTCTATGCTTGTTTTTCTCTCTATATGTCTCCAAAGACCTTTTGAAATTGAAGCTTCTGAATTGGGTGTTATAATTACTTCTGATTAATACAGCATCCCATGAAGCTTATAAAGTCTGTTCATTTTCTTCTCACTAAAATGATTCAATTGTCAAACAAATAATGATAAGGTTAAGACATCTTTTTATTATGAAAGTTTGAAGATCATTGTTCTAATATACATGTCAGCTGTTATGTGCCAGAAGGATAATTTAAATGAAGGCCACTATTTTGATTTTTTAAAAATTTACTCTTACCCTTGGACAATGTACGTTTCATATTTTAACATGGAATTTCTGTGGAAAGCTCTCAATATATCGCAAAGATATTTAAGATATTCGTTCATGGTCAGAGTTATACTGATCCTGTACAGTAACTTCATTTAAATCTTAGTAACTTTAAAATCAGGTCAGTAATTTTCTTAATTTAGGGAGATGTTCATATGGAAACTAAAATGGGTTTTGCCTGAATTAAGTATATTGTCATTACATGCTGATAACATGCATCAAAGTTAATTGTTTATTAATAACCTAAGGGCCACATCATAAGGGGACAAGTGTTATCAAAGAGGTAATATCCGGGCTTCCCTGGTGGCACAGTGGTTGAGAGTCCGCCTGCCGATACAGGGGACACGGATTCGTGCCCCGGTCCGCAAAGATCCCACGTGCCGCGGAGCGGCTGGGCCCGTGAGCCGTGGCCGCTGAGCCTGCGCGTCCGGAGCCTGTGCTCCGCAACGGGAGAGGCCTCAACAGTGAGAGGCCCGCATACCGCAAAAAAAAATAAATAAATAAAGGTAATATCCAAGTAGAAGATAGCAGTCAGAACAAAATCTGGAATGAGAGCATAACAAACTATGCTTTAAAATCAGGAGGCTTTATTTTTTAAGGATCAAAATACCCATTCTTAAACACAGGGACCCTTGGTAATGTGGGAAAGAAAGAATAGAAAGAATATCTAGAGGTAAATGTTGTGAACCAGGAAATACAAGTTCCCATAAAAGTAAAATAATTCACAAGCTTGAGGGATAGAATATCTGGCGAATTATCTTAGTCACATTGCTTGTGTTTGAGGCCACAATTCCTCAATCAAGTAGGTCAAGGAGAGGAGGAAGGCTAAAGCAAATATAAGAGCAGCTAGACAAATGATGTGGACTTTAGCAAGGGAATCAGCCTGCAGGGGAGATTCGGAGAGACCTCTGCAAGTAGAAACACCGGGATCAGGAAAAAGCATTACTGAATTAATGTCAGTGGTTTTAAATTTGAAGAGGAAAGAATTGGAGTTATAGAATGGCTTCTCAACACTGACATTACTTAGAATATTAGCCAAGGAGAAGTCTGGCTCCAAATTAGAGTATTTTTTTAAATGTATAGTATTAATCCATAAAATTGAGTGTCTGTCATATATACATATATATATATATACATATACGTGTGTATATAACACAACATAATTAAGTAAGCAAACCCCACTCCCACCACAGAGTAGAATATAATGAAGGGAATCACAAAGATCAGTGTGTTCCTCCTCATTGTAAATTTTATGATTCCTTTCCTTCTTTTCTATATATATACATTTACCACATATAAGAATAATTAAAAATAACACATGCTAGGTTTGCTATTTGGAGTTTATAAAAATGTGGTCATACACTCTGTAGGTTTCTGAAATTTTATTTACATTTGCCACGCATATGAGGCATTCAAGATACTGTATTGTTAATTTTGCTGTTTTGAGATTTATAAAAATGGTATTATACTATATCCAGTTTCCTGATCATTGTTTTTCCTACAGTAATATCCTGTGGAATGGAAAGACTGAAATTTAAAAAATGTTTCTACCCCAGTGGACATTTGAGGTTTTATTTTTCTTTTTAAAATTTTTATTAGGAATATTGCTGTTCATCGTTACAAGATAATTTTAATCTGTTTCCATTGCAATGTGATGTGATTGACCAATTTACATTCTCACCAGCAATATGAGTTTCTTTTAATTTGTGTAAACTTCAAAATTTGATGCTGTCAAACTTCATCAGTTCTGCGAGTCAAGTGCTAGGCAATTTATAACTTGTTTTGGTTGTCTTAATTTATATTTCCTTAGTTACTAATGAAGTCCAGTCTCTCTTCATATTATTTCTACAACTACAGTCTTTTTTCATTTGGCAAGTGTGGATTCTTTCTCAGTGTTTACATTAGGTTGTTTCGCCTTTTCTTATTGTGTTGTAGCATTTAAAAAAATATGCAGTATTCTAATGCTAATATGTTTTAATTATATGGATTTCAAATATATTCTGATATTTTGTGGCTTTTCACTTGTCAAAGCCCTCCAGCAAGAGACTACCAGGAACACAACAGTAGTTAAATATGTTTGCTATTCATTGCTTACTACTGTGAAGGAGAATCCACAGCATGGGAACCATGGATACGCCAGAAAGAGAGTGATATAAAAGTCTTATTACAGGATTTGGGCTTTTGTTAGGTAATTTTGGAGAGAGTTTAAGGAAGTGAGTGTTGCTCTGGATTGGATTCTGTCGGGAAATTCCGTTAATTCTATGATTGGGTAACTCGATAAATCTTACCTGGAAGGCAGGAAGATAAATGTGAGGCTAAAACTATAATTGGTAAGAGGCAGCAGTCATTCATATTACCCAGTGTAGGGGGATGTTTGGTTATATTTGTGATCTGGGGAGTGTTTGTATTTTGACATCGTTGTGGAGTAGTCTAAATAAGGTTCCCAGATATATCCATGTTCTAATGCCCACACCCTGTGTATGTTACTTGATATGATAAAAGAGACTTTTCAGATGTAATTAAGTTAAAGATTTTTGAGATGGGGGATTATACTGGCAATCTGAGTGGGTACTGAACATAGTCAGAAGTGTTTTTATAAGAGGGAGTTATAGGAAGATTTGACTGTAGAAGAGAAGGCAATGTGAACCAGAGATTGCAGTGATGTGGATACAAGCCAAAGAAAGTTGGCAGCTGCTAGAATCTGTCAGAAGAAAGAAAGAGTTTTTCCTCTGGAGCCTCCAAAATGCACCAATTCTGCCCACATTTTGATTTTAGTCCTATGACTCACTTTGTGGACCATTATACATCACAAATCATTAACTTCTGTTTAGTAGTAGAGCAGATGTCTTAACACACATAGTCAGTAGGGGCTAAGTTCATTCTCATGATTCCAAATGCAATTGCACAAATGAAAAACTACATGGTTGTTTTTGTTCTTTTTGCCCTTATCAATTATTCCTAGCAATATCTCTGCAAATGCTATATAAGAATTTGAGTTATTTTTTTAAAAACCACAAAATCTCTGAAATTTGTTAGCTATTCACTTTTAGCTCTAAAGACCTTGATTGATTTTAATAGATAATGATATTTTGACCTGCTATATACTATTATAATGGTTTGAATCTTAATGACCACTGAGATCTTCAAATGGTTGATGTAATGAATAACTGTGGAAACTTACTTGGCATAAAATATTTGAGCATAGTTCCAGCCTTTGCTACAGTTATGGATAACAGAATTTACCTCAAATCAGGCAAAGGATAAAGTTAAACTGTATCTTCCATGAAAGATAGTATTTATACAATGAATCAACATTTACTAATAACTAGTAATGGAATTAGTTTCAAATATGGAAAAAATCACTCAGAAGAATAGCTAAATAGTTTTCAATTCCTCTGTGTCCATTGTTGTCATGACATGAAGTGTGAAGAACAGTAGAGTAGAATGTTACTTTAACGGTCCCAAATGAATCACAGTTTCCAGTAGCCAAGCTCTTATGGAGGTTTCCTTTACATGACTCTGGTCTTTGCTATGCATCTTGGCTTTGGCCAATGGGCCATCAGAGAAGATGACACAAGCAGAAGTTTAATCAGTTCCTGAGCATTGGGGGTTTTCCATTTGAAACATTCCTGTAACCATGTTAGAAACTCATGGTTTGACTCCAACCACTGGTTGGAGACACTACGTGGAGAGAGAGACTAGCCGACAGCCATCACCCAGACCCAGGCATGTGAGTACAGCCATCTCAAACCCTCTATCCATAGTAGGGATGTCTCAGTTCTCTTGGAGAGCTTTTAATAATCTTATCATCAAGAAGATATTTTATTAGAAAATATAAATGTTATGACTGGTACAATAGATACTTCAATGCAAAATGAGTTTTATATTATCAATTTTTTGTAACTTTGTAATAAGTCTTTTTTCATATTGGAGTACAGTTGATTAACAATGTTGTATTAGTTTCAGGTGTACAACAAAGTGATTCAGTTATACATATTATATTATCAATTTTTATTGGTGAAAAGCCCCTCAATCACATACTCTTAAAGTAGTTCCTATAAACATAAAATAAAGCAGTTCCTATGAAAAAATTTAAAAGGCTATAATCTGATATTTGAGAAGTAGAATCATAAATGACTAATAAACATTCACAAATCTTATGAATTAGTAAGGTAACAGAAAACTATAACAATGAAATATCATTTATAAGACTAAAAAATTTAAACACTTTACCACTATTAAGTTTATAGATGGCACTGATAAACAGATTCTACTGATGGAAACTTTAACTGAATAAACTTTTCAAGACAATTTGTCAATAGTGTCCACTGAAAAAAATGCACAACTTAACAGTTGAGAATTACGTTTTATTCGGTGGACATTCTTAGAACTTAAGCCCAAGACATGAGCCTCTCAGACAGCTCTGAGGGACTGTTCCCAAGAGGTAAGGGAGGAGCCAGGATATGTAGGAGTTTTTGCCAAAAAACAAAACAAAACATGGGAACATCAAAAGATTACTGTTAATTAAAGAAAAAAAAGACATCTCAAGGTAATGAATTTAGTACTTTTCTTTGTATGGCCTCATTGAAATCGTTCCTTTGATATACACCTTAGCTATCTAAGGCCAGTATCCCGTTTTTCTCCATCCTGAATCCCCTCAGGGTGCACAGTGGGGGCAGCTGCAGTGGCCCATGGCTTGATGGCTGAAACATCATTTGTTTACCTATATGGCAGGTGACGTTTTTTGTCCACGATATCTATCAAAATTTGAAATGATCATATATTCTGATGACAGTCTCATTACCTCACCCTAAGGAGTAAGGCTATGACCAGCTCACAAAGCCAATCTTACATTTTTAGGAATTTTATGAGGCAGTTTATAAACCAAGTCATTTTTATTTTATTTTCCCCTCCCCCTCCCCGACCAATTCATTTTTAAAAATTAAATTACATGAACTTAGAATTAAATTATGTTTTAAGCAAAAGTAATCACTCGAAACTCATGACTACCTAATTATTCCTCTACATTTTACTGTAATCTGTGCTCTTAAAGTTATTTATGTTTATTCTCTTGTTTCTGTATAGTGGAACTATTCCATTTTATGGTGTACAACTGCTTATTTCCTCTCAATTCCATTTATGGTGTCATGCTGGTAGCTTGATCTGAGCTGTGGTGGAAGTGTTTACACCATGGAGAACAGGTTTGTTTTTATACATGTTTGCATACATAAATTGTGGAATATTCAAAAATTAATAAAATAGTCACCAATGGACAGGGGATAAGAATAGGTTAAATGGGGGCTAGAGGTGAGAGTGAATGATTTCACTCTACGCCTTGGCCTGTGTTTGGTTTTTTTTCCTTTAAATTTTTGTTAACCAAGTAAATAAAAATAAACAATCTATAACGTTCGAAACTGCTAGAAACTTAGACTTTTGAAGCAAACAAAACTTCCCATGGGAAGCATAAATATGTAAAATAATTAAGACCTGCAAAATTCTAAATATTTATCCAAGCAGAATATTATTTTAGGTTTGAGAGAGAGAAGCGTTTTGTAAGTTCTTCTAATATCAGGTATAGAAATTATGGTAATTGAGCTTAAGGTAATTGCTTTGTTGTTGAAAGCATTGCTTACTATAGTGGTTCTTTTGACATATTTTAGGCTGAAAAAGTACTGAACTTTTCTGTAACAAATCTTGCCAAATCTGAACTCCAAGAGTGGGCCAATGTAACATTCTTCTCACATTTTGGTTCATCACATGTTCTTTGACTTCAGTTCATATTACATCAGTTTTTTTTTATATTAAGCAGGTTTATAAAGCACCATAGATTCTAGTTGTACATTGAAATTCATTGCACAAACCTACTTCCAGTGTATTACTTTGAATAAAGTCAAATATTTAATAAGAAACCCAGTTGCAAAATCATGTACATCCTCAAATGAAATTAACTCAGTAGGGACCAGTTTGACACCTTGGACTTGTATCATCACTCTTTCCCCATTGCTTTATTTGCAATCTAATTTTCAAATTTTAATGTAAGAAAAATAAAAGCATCATGAAACCATTTAGTAGTTCTTTTTATCAATACTTTGTACAGAACATAGCAAATGAAATAGTGATTCAAGCAAAATTTATTCCCTGAAGCCCATTTGTATTTATCTATTTATCTTCCTTACTCAGCAGAGAGAATTTTGAGTAAAATAAGTATCATATTGCCATTTTTTATTTTATCCTAATTCTAGGAGCTAGAACATATTCAACATTTTTGGGGTGTTGTTCAGAAGTCAGAATTCAACAGCCTACAGGGGCCTAATTAGAACTAATTTTGAGTTCTTTTAACTTCCTTGACTGTATAGGCTTATTTTTGAGCCCCAGGGTGTAACTCATATTTTTTTTTGAGCTACACATCTAATACTTTCGAAGATCAAACCTTATTCCCAGGCTAAGGAAAGGCAATCAGGATGCTTGACCAAACTTGAACAATTATAAAAGGAGACTAAAAGAGAAACATATATAAATATTTCACTATTCTCTGTATTTGGCTTTTCATTTATGGTTACATCAGGGCCTTTTGGGGCTGCATAGTTGTCTCAAGGCCCACAGAGTTGAGATTGTTTTTTGATTTAAGTTATACGGATTTTCTTTTCCTGATCAGCTTTTGCCTTTTCAGAGGGCAGATCAAGTTCATCTTCTTGATTTCCGCATTAATTGTACTTAAACATTCATCTCAGCTTAGAAATTTAGAATGCATTTGCATTCTTGCAAGTTAACATAATATTTACAGCATAACTGACAGGTATCCTCACACATAACACAGATTAGGAGCTAATAGGAAATCTTATGAAATTGAGAAATAAAGCTCGCAGCATCTTGTGAATTGGTGTCACCCATTCATCTTTCAAAGATGCTCAAAAAAAGCAGATCAGCAGTTGTCACATGGATGAGGGTCAGGAAATTGACTCATTCATTTAACAAACATTTTTACATGCATATCATTTTACCACTTCTGAAGAGAAGACTTTAAGATGAAGTAATTCTGATTTGTAATTTATTTAGCTTTTTCTTTTTCCAAAAAGAGAGTTTTAAGTATTTTTTCCTTATGGGAATTGATTTCCTTGTAGTCTTCTCAAAGTGTGTAAGTTTTTGTTCTCTCAGCTTTCATGCCCATCTTTGTTGCAGTATTTACTGACCTCACATGCTTACTTTTTTGAACATTTTAACCCTTTATATACTATCTTCCTCTTCCTGATATCACTGTGGTGACTCTAATAACAACAAAGATTATCCATACCCTCGTCCATTGACCTTGACCACTTCACATCCCCAAAACTCTCCCTCCCATTTAATTACCTCCTTTTATAGCTTCAACCTACTTCTCACAAATAATACCACCACATCTGAAACCTTGATTTTTAAACATCTCACTTCCTTATCATTATCTCCTCCTTCAGTGTTTTGTAATTGGATGTTGAAAATCTCTCTACAGTGAAATATCAATTCCTTTTCCTGTTGCAGCCTGACTCTCCCATCTGTGCACTAGATTCCAGCCTCTCTCTTCTTTCTATTCGTACTTTGCCTCTGCAGTTCTCTTCTTTTTGGCCTGTATTATAAATATTTTCTTTTAGTTAATTACCATTATGATAAAAATGCATTACATCTCCCACAATAAAGCTAAAAATTATCTTGCCATCAAGTTCTCCTCTAGCTACTGCTCAATTCTCTGCCAAAATTTACAAGATAGTTTCCCAAAAGTAGCATGTATACTAAATATGTCAACTTCCCACCTTTCACAGTTCGTCTCTAACTTAATCTAACAGGCTATAATTTTGACCACTGAAACCATTTTGACCAAGGTCATAAAAAGTCTCCCTCTTGACAACTACAAAAGTTAATCTCATTTTTTTTGTGGGAGGGTCACATTGTCCTTTTAGCAGCATCTGCCTCTTAACTCTTTTAGTTTTGGGTTCCCACACTCTTCATATTTTCATCTTACCTCATGGCTACTCTTCCTTATCTCTTTTCTTGGAACTTCTTGTTCACAACATTTGAGATATTCTTAGAAACATCCCTCTACCCTCTTCCTCTCTAGCTACATCATTTACTAGATGATTTCATCAAGGCATGGGATTTAAAAAATCACATATGGACAACCAAATTTTAGATTTGGGGGTCTTTACTTCTCAACTGAGTTCCAAATCCACATTAGCTGCCTTTTAAACACCTGTACTTGGATGTATCATAGAATCATCTTCTGCCCTTTTTGATCTTCTCCAACTCACATCCAATGCATCAGTAAGTCATGCTTTCTCTACCTGAAAAATATTTCTCAAATACAACTGCTCTAAGCCTACTTCAAATCATCATCATCAATTTCCCGTAACACTCTAAGATTCTCCTGATTAGTTTCCCAGCCTCCAGTGCTACACCCATTCTGCCCTTTACCACACTCCACCTAGAGTGAGATTGTCAAAGGATATCTGACCACCTTATTTCCCTGTTTGAACTATAAGACCTTTACCATAACCTGGGAGAATTTTCATGATCCAAAACCTGACTCTCTTGCCAATCTCAGGTCCTAACTCTCTCCATTGTGCTCACTCTGCTCTAGCAACATTGGCCTTCTTGCTATTCTTAATCCTCCCAGCTAGTTCTTGTCTCTAAGTCTTTGCTATGTAGTTTCTATTGCCATAATTGTTCTCATAGGTCTCTAGCCACTAGGAGTTTCATATGCTTCGGGTCTCTTCAAATGCTACCTCCTTAGGTAGGCCTTTCCTAATCACCTTGTGTAAAACTTGTTACTCTTCACTGTCTCACTAGCCTTCTTTTTTTCATAGACTTTATCACCAGTGGAAATTACACTAATGATTCATTGATCTAATTTCTAAATTATCTCCCCCCCACCGCTGCTATTTAAATTCTGTAATAGTAGGTCATCGTTTCGTTCATGTCTGTATTCCCAGATTCTAGGACAGAGCTTCATACATAGAAAGTGCTTGATAAATATTTGGTGAATAAATGAATCCTTACCATAAATTTGTCCAGTTATCTGATCCAAGGTGAATTGAATAAGTGTTTAGGATGAAGCCTTTGAAAATACAAAGTAAAAACTCCCTCCTAACTTTTCTTGGTTTTGTATGTTTCTGGATGCAGAGCATATTTTATTAATTATTTCATTCATGAAATATTTCTAGAAACCAGGTATACATTAAAAAAAAATTCTACATCAAGATACCAAAGACAAAGAAGCATTATTGAGAAACATCAGTCTCTAATAGTTATTTGTTCAAAGATAGGATAATAGTATTTGATTATAGAATTGATCTTTCTCAGAATTCCTGCC
This sequence comes from Globicephala melas, assembly GCF_963455315.2. NCBI lineage: Eukaryota > Metazoa > Chordata > Mammalia > Artiodactyla > Delphinidae > Globicephala > Globicephala melas. Next base: position 78,769,489 of record NC_083319.1, on the reverse strand, counting down.
TTCTCCATCAAAATGGACATTCTATTCATGCATAATAGTATATAGGAAACTACTAGTTATAATATGTGATAGTACTTAAATCATTCACCATTTTTAATATTTATCTAGAATTTAGACTGGTTGTGGATACTTGTATCTAATAGATAATTTATTAACTTATTAAATCTTAACTACTTACCCAATCTTGAGTCACTTATTTTAAAATACTAACACATTCTTTCTAACAAGGCAACGTAACTATATGATAATTCCCTTGCTAGAAGAAAATACTCCTAATCTCTGAAAGCATATACAGAGGCCTTCTGTCCATAGACTTTCTTTATATCTCTGTATCTATCCCAGTAAATTTGTGTTAATGATTATAAGTAAGCATCTCAAATAAGACCCTGCTACTTTCCATGTATGTTTAAATTTAAACTTGATACTTCGTAAAATTATTAGCACCTTCTGGGTTTCCCATGGTTCTAATGATAAGTGGAATAGCTCCCCTTGGCAAGAAAGAAATTGAATTCTATTTGGGGAAAGTCAAAGGGCTGACCTCCATTACAGGGTGTGTGTCAATGTCAGTCCTCTATGTATTCAAAATTATTCTTCATCTGTAAATCATCCTCCTGAGGGATTATTAAAGCACCAAAGTAGTTTAAAAGAAAATTGGTTCATTATTTCTATGGCAAAGTTATTTTCTCACTAAAGAATTCAGTGTAGTTTAGGTCAATAAGCTCTTAAGCAAGTTCTATGTAACAAGAACTGGGTTAAGTGATATGGAACAAATAAAATAAGAAATGTCTCCTGCTTTTAAGGAACTTAAAATCTAGAAGGTACTGTTAGTGTCAGACATGCAAACATGTAGATTTAGTTCAATATGCTAATTTATAAGATTCATAAGATAAAATATATTACTATACAATACATTTTTCTGGTCAAATCTCTGTAGAGCCTTGGGGTAACATAATGAAGACAAGTAGCAGTGACTTGAGAGATTTTATTAACTTCATGAAACCATCCAGTAACAGAGATAAGGACCACGTCAAACTTTCCTAGAGAAGAAATCATTCACAAAAATTTTGTAGATGAACCCCTGACAATATATATTTCCAGTATTTCCTCACAGATTATTTTGAAATGATTATTTTTTTTAACAAATATTACTTATTAAAATAGGCATAAAGGATTTTTGTTGCTTTGTTATTGCAAAGATTGCTTGTCAAAATGGGCATAGAAATAAGTGGAAACATTAGGTTTCTTTTCAGGGCATGGGGATTGGTATAATTCAGGTTCTTATCTTCCTCTTGCTAACTGTTGACATGCAGTGTCTATAGCTCCATCAGGCTACACAGTTCCCAAATCCTTCTGGCCTTTAGGGTGTTAGACAGAGACTGGGGACAGAAAGAGAACTTGTGATGCTTTACAACATATTGCGTGTGTGTGTGTGATGGATCACTTAATAAAATGTAATGTATACAAATAGATTTATAACTTCTCTATTTCTTAGTTGTAAATCTTTCTCAGTTAAATATAATTTAAAATATATACCTCATAGGGTTCTACTGAGGATAAAATCAGATAACATGTGTAGAGCCTAACTCATTCATAATGAATGTTATTAGCCTGCCCTTTCCCCCTTGGTTGTATCACATACTTTGGGTGCAAGCATACTCAAACTATTTGCGAATAAATAATGACAAGTAATATATGTTGGCATCCTTGTAAAACAAAATCTGCAATATCAAGTAGATAATGATATCATCAAAGTAAAAAGAAATGTCCTGGTTTCCATTTGAAAATAGGATTTAATCTATTTTAAAATTATCGGACATCATCTTATGACACTTTTCCTTTTTCAGTTAATTTTTTGTTATATTTAGGAGCGACACTGAATTCACTTTAAATTGTCCTTAATAAATTATAAAAAATCCTGTTACTTAACACTTGGAGTAGGTTCAGGATCTATCATTAAATGATAAACTCTGGCTTGAAAGTGTTCTGAGTTTGAAAGTCATCTTTGCCTCTCAGTTTATATTCTCTGGTTTTCGATTTTATCATTTATGAGTTTGGATATCAATAGAGTTTCAATCTAAAATAATGAAACAAGTAAGAGGAAAAAAAAGAACATAGTACATAGAATTTGCAAAATAAATGCTATTTAATTAGTCTTTATTTTCCACATTTAAGTGGTTTATTTTGTTACACAAGAGATTTAAACTTCCTAGATGTATTAGTATTTTTGTTCCAAGTGTTTTTCTAATTTTACTTAATCTGTAAATCTTGCACATGAGTAAAACTGGCATGAAAATATAATAAGAAAGCTTCATTTAAGATATTTTAAAGATATTTTAAGATATAAAGAAGATTTAAACTTCAAGCAATGCCAATTAATGCCAATACTATATTCATAAGTTTCTTAATTATTATTTTCTGCATGAAGATAGTGTATTAAAAACATCCTGGAATACAGACCTAGTTTTAAATTCTGATAGAGCTACTTTTAAGTTGGGGTAGAGCTACTAGCTTTGTGTGTGATCTTGGTTATTTGTTTTTTTTGTTTGTTCGTTTGTTTTTTTCTTATACTTTCTGAACTTTAGCTTTTCATCTGTCACATATGTCTGATAATACATACATCATAGATCATTATGAAGATTTAATAAAATCGTATTTATAATTGCTAGCCCATATCTTGGTAATGATAGGTATTCAATTGCACATTTTCATTACTTAAACTATTACTTAGAAAACCAGCAGTATAAAATCACAACTTAAATAATTTATGTATTTATATATAAACATTTTATATATAGTGTGTGTGTGTGTGTAAATACCATATTGATTGTTTGGCTATTCTAAAAGAAATAGAAGAGGGTCTTATTGTTCTATTATAGAAATATGTATTAAAAGCAGAAATATGGACAGAAGGTAAACAAAAATCAAGTTATAATATATAAGAAATAGTTGGGCTTCCCTGGTGGCGCAGTGGTTGAGAGTCCGCCTGCCGATGCAGGGGACATGGGTTCGTGCCCCGGTCTGGGAGGATCCCACATGCCGCGGAGCGGCTGGACCCGTGAGCCATGGCCGCTGAGCCTGTGCGTCCAGAGCCTGTGCTCTGCAATGGGAGAGGCCACAACAGTGAGAGGCCCATGTACCGCAAAAAAAAAAAAAAAAAGAAAGAAATAGTTAACATAGTACCATATTTATTCCATCCATCTACCCAGCCATCCTAGCATGGATCCAATCATCAATCATTCAAACAACAATTTAATGGGAGGCTATCCCATTTGAAATTACAACTAAGTAGAACACACTAATCTATAGATTCTGATGACAAAATATGTCCAATAAGGCCATTTTTTTTGCTTAATTATATCCCTTTTCTGAACTTACTTCAGATTTCTCTTTACATCCTGTCTAGTGCTCATCTTGACTGTTGTTACTTATCTGCTGTGGCCAGTACTTGTACCTTCAATGTTTTTGGCAAATGACACCTAGAAAGCCACACCAGCTCTGAGAACACTCTGAGAACACTCTTGCATCTGTCCCTTGGGTGGCCACTAGACAGGTCAAAATGAGCAACCATGTTTGCTTGCAAATAGAGTCTGGGTTGCGAGCTCCGGTACAAGCAGTGTGCACCAGGGGTAGTATGGGCTTCCATGCCAAAATGAGGATGAGGGATGGCAGCATCACAAAGCAGAATTCTTTTTTTTTTTTTTTTTTTTTTAAACATCTTTATTGGAGCATAATTGCTTTACAATGGTATGTTAGTTTCAGCTTCACAACAAAATGAATCAGTTATATATATACATATGTTCCCATATCTCTTCCCGCTTGCGTCACCCTCCCTCCCACCCTCCCTATCCCACCCCTCCAGGCGGTCACACAGCACCGAGCTGATCTCCCTGTGCTATGCGGCTGCTTCCCACTAGCTATCTACCTTACGTTTGGTAGTGTATACATGTCCATGCCTCTTTATTGCTTTGTCACCGTTTACCCTTCCCCCTCCCCATAGCCTCAAGTCCATTCTCTAGTAAGTCTGTGTCTTTATTCCTGTTTCACCCCTAGGTTTTTCGTGACATTTTTTTTTTCTTAAATTCCATATATATGTGTTAGCATACGGTATTTGTCTCTCTCTTTCTGACTTACTTCACTCTGTATGACAGACTCTAGGTCTATCCACCTCATTACAAATAGCTCAATTTCGTCTCTTTTTATGGCTGAGTAATACTCCATTGTATATATGTGCCACATCTTCTTTACCCATTCATCCGATGATGGACACTTAGGTTGCTTCCATCTCTGGGCTATTGTAAATAGAGCTGCAATGAACATTTTGGTACATGACTCTTTTTGAATTATGGTTTTCTCAGGGTATATGCCCAGTAGTGGGATTGCTGGGTCATATGGTAGTTCTATTTGTAGCTTTTTAAGGAACCTCCATACTGTTCTCCACAGTGGCTGTATCAATTTACATTCCCACCAACAGTGTAAGAGAGTTCCCTTTTCTCCACACCCTCTCCAGCATTTATTGTTTCTAGATTTTTTGATGATGGCCATTCTGACTGGTGTGAGATGATATCTCATTGTAGTTTTGATTTGCATTTCTCTAATGATTAGTGATGTTGAGCATTCTTTCATGTGTTTGTTGGCACTCTGTATATCTTCTTTGGAGAAATGTCTATTTAGGTCTTCTGCCCATTTTTGGATTGGGTTGTTTGTTCTTTTGTTATTAAGCTGCATGAGCTGCTTATAAATTTTGGAGATTAATCCTTTGTCAGTTGCTTCATTTGCAAATATTTTCTCCCATTCTGAGGGTTGTCTTTTGGTCTTCTTTATGGTTTCCTTTGCTGCGCAAAAGCTTTTAAGTTTCATTAGGTCCCATTTGTTTACTTTTGTTTTTATTTCCCTTTCTCTAGGAGGTGGGTCAAAAAGGATCTTGCTGTGATTTATGTCATAGAGTGTTCTGCCTATGTTTTCCTCTAAGAGTTTGATAGTTTCTGGCCTTACATTTAGGTCTTTAATCCATTTTGAGCTTATTTTTGTGTATGGTGTTAGGGAGTGATCTAATCTCATACTTTTACATGTAGCTGTCCAGTTTTCCCAGCACCACTTATTGAATAGGCTGTCCTTTCTCCACTGTACATTTCTGCCTCCTTTGTCAAAGATAAGGTGACCATATGTGCGTCGGTTTATCTCTGGGCTTTCTATCCTGTTCCATTGATCTATATTTCTGTTTTTGTGCCAGTACCATACTGTCTTGATTACTGTAGCTTTGTAGTATAGTCTGAAGTCAGGAAGCCTGATTCCTCCAGCTCCATTTTTCGTTCTCAAAGCAGAATTCTTTTGTCACCTAGTCTTTCGCTGGTTGGCTTAAGTTTTTGGCTGATTCCAGAATTCTGTAAAAGTTGACTCTCTTTGTTTTCACCAGCTCATTAGTTCCTTTTGTAGAGAGAATCCCTGGAGTTTCCTACCCCACCATTTTTGATTATGTCACTCTCCTGAGTTTTCTTTTAAGCAGCGTATATGAAATAGCAAAGGAAGTTAAGGCCAGTCTTTCCTGTCGTCTAGAAGAAAGCAAGTACACAAACATACAAACCATTCCCATGTCGTCTGTGAACGAATACTTCTGACCTGTACATTCACCCATTCCTCTTTCTTTTTCCAATGAAAAAGGCTTTATCTATGGCAACGGTATACAAGTTCCTGTCTGCCTGCCCTAAGCTCCATTTTTCTATCAGTCCAGGCTGAACACAAGTTGGAAGAAATTGCCCTCCCTTCCCTGAGTCTACGTGGTAAACTCATCTAGTTGGGATTGAAGTCTGTCTGTTTGTATTCCTGATTACTGACTGGAGCCTGGTGGGCATAACCCATAAGCACTTTACTTTTTTTTTTCTTTTTTTTTTTAATATCTTTATTGGAGTATAATTGCTTTACAATGGTGTGTTAGTTTCTGCTTTATAACAAAGTTAATCAGTTATACATATGTTCCCATATCTCTTCCCTCTTGCGTCTCCCTCCCTCCCACCCTCCCTATCCCACCCCTCTAGGTGGTCACAAACCACCTAGCTGATCTCCCTGTGCTATGCGGCTGCTTCCCACTAGCTATCTATTTTATGTTTGGTAGTGTATATATGTCCGTGTCACTCTCTCACTTTATCACAGCTTACCCTTCCCCCTCCCCATATCCTCAAGTCCATTCTCGAGGAGGTCTGTATCTTTATTCCCATCTTACCCCTAGGTTCTTCATGACCTTTTTATTTTTTTCCTTAGTTTCCATATATATGTGTTAGCATACAGTATTTGTTTTTCTCTTTGTGACTTACTTCACTCCGTATGACAGACTCTAAGTCCAATCACCTCATTACAAATATCTCAATTTCGTTTCTTTTTATGGCTGAGTAATATTCCATTGTATATATGTGCCACATCTTCTTTTTTTTTTTTTAACATCTTTATTGGGGTATAATTGCTTTACAATGGTGTGTTAGTTTCTGCTTTATAACAAAGTGAATCAGTTATACATATACATATGTCCCCATATCTCTTCCCTCTTGCATCTCCCTCCCCACTACCCTCCCTAACCCACCCCTCTAGCTGGTCACAAAGCACTGAGCTGATCTCCCTGTGCTATGCGGCTGCTTCCCACTAGCTATCTACCTTATGTTTGGTAGTGTATATATGTCCATGCCCCTCTCTCGCTTTGTCACAGCTCACCCTTCCCCCTCCCCATATCCTCAAGTCCATTCTCTAGGTCTGTGTCTTTATTCCTGTCTTAACCCTAGGTTCTTCATGACAGTTTTTGAAGGTCTGTGTCTTTATTCCTGTCTTACCCCTAGGTTCTTCATGACATTTTTTTTTTCTTAAATTCCATATATATGTGTTAGCATACAGTATTTGTCTTTCTCTTTCTGACTTACTTCACTCTGTATGACAGACTCTAGGTCTATCCACCTCATTACAAATAGCTCAATTTCGTTTCTTTTTATGGCCGAGTAATATTCCATTGTACATATGTGCCACATCTTCTTTATCCATTCATCTGATGATGGACACTTAGGTTGCTTCCATCTCCTGGCTATTGTAAATAGAGCTGCAATGGACATTTTGGTACATGACTCTTTTTGAATTATGGTTTTCTCGGGGTATATGCCCAGTAGTGGGATTGCTGGGTCGTATGGTAGTTCTAGTTTTAGTTCTTTAAGGAACCTCCATACTGTTCTCCACAGTGGCTGTATCAATTTACATTCCTACCAACAGTGCAAGAGTGTTCCCTTTTCTCCACACCCTCTCCAGCATTTATTGTTTCTAGATTTTTTGATGATGGCCATTGTGACTGGTGTGAGATATCTCATTGTAGTTTTGATTTGCATTTCTCTAATGATTAATGATGTTGAGCATTCTTTCATGTGTTTGTTGGCAATAAAATTGAATTGAAAAACATTAAATCTATGACTGCAATTGGTCTTCTTAATATTGTCTCCATCGTTCGTGGAAGGTTGTTTCAATACATCACCTGAAGGATATAATTATCTAGCCATCTGAAGTGATGAGAGCATAATCTAAAGTGCTTATGTGTTTATACAGATTGCCAACAAACGCATAAGCACTTTAGATTATGCTCTCATCACTTCAGATGGCTAGATAGTTATCTCCTTCAGGTGATGTATTGAAACAACCTTCCACGAACGATGGTGACAATATTAAGAAGACCAATTGTGGTCATAGATTTAATGTTTTTCAATTCAATTTTATTAATACTAAAACTGATCTGTTTATCTTTTATGATTCTGTATGTGTGTGTGTCTGTGTGTGCATTTTCTCCATTAGTACAAGCAATATCAGTGGTTGAAAGGGTATGATTGATTATTCACCACAAATGACGCTTTGTCTGGAAAACAGTAAGAAATAGAGTGGGACTTACATTTAGTAACCAGAGTAAATAGAGTTATGTATATAGATCAAAGTGGAGTCATTAATGAAGGAAACATTAGCTCAAGCCTTTACTTGACAAGATAAAGCCACTTTCTCTGTGGCTGTTCTTCATCATCACATGGTTATTTTTTAACTGGTATAGTGTTTTTGGCCCTTCGTACCTAACAGCTGTTTGAGCCTTGGCTTGTTGGCATTGGCCTACCTAGGAGCAGCACAGAATTAAATAGTCTACAAAGAGTTATCTTTTAATCCCTAATTATTGTCTATGTTGAATTGTGTTTTTTCCACTTGGATTGCAGGCCAGCAATTTGTACATGAGTTATAGATTAATAGTGTATTATACATTTAGCTATACATTTCTGGTGGTAGACATTTGTGGATGGTATCAGATGAACAGCCTCTAATTCTCTTCCTCTTTATATTATTTCAAATTCTATATGAGACCAAGAGAATATGGATATCTTATTTTAAGGGAGGGAGTAGAAGCTATCTGTCCTAAAGTTAATGATCGCCCACTCATATCCAGCTAGCACATGACAGGTTTGTAATACATAGGTTCAGATCATGGTTTTGAACTTAAAGGACTCAGAAAACTCAGAAAGGGAGAATAGAATGGCAGAGCTGTTTTTCCTCATACATCTTGAGACCTTCATTTGCTGCCTCTCTGATATATTTCTTAATGTCTTCACTTTCTCTTCTTCATTTACCACGGGCATTGACACAGTAGTCAAGTATGGCTTTGTTTGTGTTGTTGCTTATAATAGAAATAAAAAGCATTTTTCTTAAAATCAGGAAAAAAGCAAAAGTTTCATATGAACAGCAGAAGACACAGTATGTAGCCATACATAATTTCACTTGCACAAATAGTTTACCCACTACATCATTTTTCTGTTTGTTCTTATTTGGCCCTTTTTTTATGCCTAAATATTAGTTTGAATCATATAAAATTGTTTTCTGTGAGAGGGGGCAACATTGTTTTAGGTTGAATATTGACACTTACACTGACAATGATTCAACTTAAAGCCATATGCCAAGAAGCAATCTAGTAATTGGGACTGTTGGAAAATCTACTAGATAGGAATTCTAATATCAATTGTAGGAGTAAGTTTTGAACCATTGGTTTTGGAGAATAATATGCTCAAGGAATATCTATCCATATGAAACTAAAGGATTATCTGAATGGGGAATTTGAAAAAAAAAATATTGCAATAATAGGTTGAGTGAAATTTTTCCTAATGTCCTGGAATTTTAACTCAGTCCTAGAAGAGGAAAATATCCTCACATTTTAAAGAAAACACTCAATCAGCCTCCAGGATTTTACAAGTGTCTGCTTCAACTTAATACAACTTAATACAAATCTCCTTTCTGTATTCATTGAGTACAAGGATGGATTGAGAGAAGGTTGAATGATCTTCTTGTGGTGAATGGTTTTCCAGGGAGACAAATGATGATTTCCCATCCCAAAAGCCAAGTGAGAGGAAGTACTCACAAAAACTGAATGGAGAGTCTGAAAGAGGAGTGGGTTGGCATTTCTTGGATTGAGCATCTAACCAGGCATTATATGTGCTCATAATTTTTGTGTGTTAACCTGAACAAATACAGGAGAATTGGAGAGAGGTGAGGAAAGGAGAAAAGGAGTAGCAGTGCAATAGCCTGAAGTTTCATGATTTGCCTTGTCAAGAATTTGTGAAATTCTTGTAGATTGAGTGTTCACCATGAAAGGTAACTAGGCTTAGTCATTTTGTGGAGGATTTCAACAGTAAATGTTGCACAATGGACTATCAATCATAATTTTTGAGGTGAGGTTTAAGAGATTGCTTTTAAGACATACTTGTCATAGCAGAGAATCGTGCAATGAGGAGGTCTTTCAAGGTACTCTGAAGAACCCATATATATATATATATATATACACACACACACACACACACACACCACACACACACACACACACACACACACACACATACATACACAAAAGACAGTCAGTACTTGAACACCTGCAATATATCTTCCCTGACTATGGCTTCCATGGCCAGGAACAGTGTGTTAGAGAAGTATAAACCAAAACACAACAAGACAAACCGAAGACAAACTTACTCCTTGTTCACCCAGTTTGTTAAGAGACATTTGCCCTTTTCTCCTTCTTCTCTCCACTCAATAGTGGAGTCTCTCTAGAGCCTAGATGATGGATGTAGGTGAGATAATGTACATAAAGAGAAGGACATGCCCTAGCACCTACTCCCAAACCCACAACCCACATGTTAAACCTGCCCTTAGGGAGAAGAAAACTTTGAATTTGTCTTGAGATCGATGGCCAAACACTTGCGAAGTTTTAATAGTTAGAACTGACCAACAAATTATGAGACCTACTCAAGCTGTTGTTAAGAGATAGGAAAGGAAGGGCTTCCCTGGTGGCACAGTGGTTAAGAATCCGCCTGCCAATGCAGGGGACACGGGTTCAAGCCCTGGTCCGGGGAGATCCCACATGCCGTGGAGCAACTAAGCCTGTGTGCCACAACTACTGAGCCTGCGTGCCACAACTGCTGAAGTCCATGTGCCTAGAGCCCGTGCTCCGCAGCAAGGGAAGCCACCGCAATGGGAAGCCCGCGCACCACAACGAAGAGTACCCCCTGCTCACTGCAACTAGAGAAAGCCCATGTGCAGCAATGAAGACCCAACGCAGCCAAAAATAAATAAATTAAATAAATAAATTTAAAAAAAAAAAAGAGATAGGAAAGGAGATCTGAAAGAACATAGCTGAATATAATGATGGGAGAAAATAAATATATTACATATTTTATACCCTAGAATAGTAAGACTCATCAAACTCATTATATAAAACACTATAACAAATAAGAGATGATGAGGAATGATTAGGTAATTGAATTTATGGTTTTCCTTATCAGGGAACAAAGCAAAAGGTAGAATGAAATGTTTACAGAAGATTTCTGAAGCTTACACTTTCCTTGCTTGACTGGAAAGAAGTCCTCTCTGAGGAGTTAATAACCTGATAAGTGCACTCCTCTCAGATCAAACAGACCTTCATGATAAAAGACATCTTTGTCTCACCTCTGCAAAACCAAGCTGACCAAGATGACAGGATGAAAAAAGAAATATTTGTCTCAAGATATATAAGTCCTGACCCTACAGCGCACAGACTGAAAAAATGACAAAAGTTCAGTCAGTTGCTTTGAATTTGTCCAAAAGATCACTGGAAATGATGGGATTCCTTCTTAATCTTCCTTTTGCTTCACTTAAACCACGGTTACCTCGCTCATGGATTATGGAAACTATGAACACCTAGTCATGCAAGGTAGTTGTGTCTGAGTTTGTGTGTGTGTATGTGTGTGTATTCCTGGAGTGAATTTTTTGATATGGTAATTTTTCATAAACTTTTCATCTTATGGACATTGTTTATCATTGTATTTTACTATATTAACTTGAACAGAACTCATAATATGATTCCTTATGTTTATCTCCAAAGGAACCAAGTCCCCATTATACTAAACAAAATTAAAACAATTTTAGATATTTTGGCTTTTGGAATTTTCTAGATAACAAGGCATTCCTGATATAGTAGCCAATAGCAATAATTTATAAAATCATCCAGTACAGGTTTATATATCCTGACCATGATATGAAAGGATTTCCTGTGGAAGAGATTGCAAATTCCCTCCCATTATAATGAGTACAAAGTTTTAGGGATATCACCTGAATAACCTAATGTCCTTTCTAAAAACCTACCTTCTGCAAATACATTTTATAATTTTTCTACTCTGTAATTTTTTTCCCCCTTTTACTCAATGAACTGTATGTTTACATAAAGTATGAAATTTGTATTTGGCTACCTTGTCTTCCCAGTAAAAAGATAGCTGTTAACATTATTGATCATGATTCTATTTTTCCATTTCAATAAAATACAAATAGTCATTTAGTAACAATATTTATTGACTATGTGTTGCTATATTTATTCACCTCTAAGTAAACATGACAAGTCAATGTGAGCTTGGGAAGTAAATGCTATTGAAGATTTGGCCTTCAAGGTGAGGCTGACTTTCATTTTTCTTATCTATTGAAGTATAGTATTCAGTAATATGTACATTCCTTCTGCTTTTAGTAGCATTTACTGTTTCTCTGTAGCTGGTAGCCAGTACTTTCATTTTAAACAGAATCTCAAATAAGTCCACTGACATTTAAAAACTGTAGACGCATCTAAAACATGGAAATTTAGAATGATTTTTTGGCTTGGGAATTGAAAACATCCAGCAGTAATTAAGGTGTCTTATTTAGTTCTGACCTGATGGTTCTGTTGCTTGTAATTTATCATGTTTAATTCTTGTGGAGGTATCTTAAATAACTCTTCAAAGGTCACTGAAAATATCCCAGGGATTTAAAGGATTCAGTGGATTTTTGCGAAAGGATTCATGTTTAACCTTTAAAATATAAAGTAATATAAATTTGCAAACAACCCTTATGAATAGCTGATAATTGATCCTTTCAATTTTTTAATCAAATAATAGTGAAAAATAAATGATTACATATACTGAGAACAATTTAGATTGTATATATGTATACGTGTGTATATACATATATGGAATATATGTAAATATACATGTATGTGGACTATATACAAATATATGTAAAATAAAATGCGTACATCTTACAATATGTCTTTTTAGATCTTGTAATAGTTGTGAAAACTCTATTTTTTAGCTCAGTATACTACTTTACTCAAAGGTCTAGATTGTTTTTCATGAATACCTTGTCTAGCCATCACTCTTGAGCAGAGAATTACATTAAGAAGTTTAATAGAAGATTTCATATAAAAGACTTTAAGCTGAAAATTCCCTTTCCTCATAAAATCCAATTCAGTGTTTAAAATGATCCTCTTATTAGGAGTTAGAGAGGAAGTTACCATCCAATTCTAGGCTCACAATGACTACAGAGTTGGTGGTTGTGGTGGAGCCATGTTCTCATCCGCAATGGGTTATTAAAAGCATATTTGAAAATAAAGCAATAAAATTACATATGATAATTGAGAATTCTATTCATAGTAATGTAAAACATATTATAATATCTCTTGTTCTTGCTTTAAAAGATACTGAGTTTCTTTGACCCTGGCAAACCAGCTGAGAGATAAGACTTTGCAAAGCCATGATGGTCTACTAGTAATCTCTTGCCACAGATACTGGAGGCTTTGAGCTAGGAATTACCTTTCTGCATTACTATATTCCTGTTCCCCACCCAGTGACCACCAACCCTCCACCACACACACACCTTACAGGTTAAGGAAACATATTCAATTCCAATCATTAACGGGTTGGTGTGGTAAAGCAGGCTGAGTTTTGGTGTGTCTTGAATAAGTGCCCAGCATGATCAAGAAGTTCCAAGTTATCCGGAAGTTCAAGGAGTTCCTACATCAAATTGGCAAGTGGAGAGAGAAGAAAGGGCAGAGAGCTGTGACCACATTCCTTTACAGGGCAAGATGGAGGATCTTGTTTCCCATCTTAATAACAAAATCATCTATCAAATACTTAAATTATCTTTAAGGATGCATAACACTTCCTTCATCCAGGAGAAAAAGTCATTATCATTTATCTCAGTAAGTTGATTCATGAACCATATGTGCATTAAAATAGGCAAACAGGTTGTATATGATGGTTAAATATGGCATTTTAATGTTGTATCTATATCTTACTAACACCATTGCTTCTATTACATTTCCAGTGTTTGTGAGACCTAAAGATATTACAGTCTTTGGGAATTTTTTTCCCATCATTCCCTTTCCTCAATTGCTCTGACATCTACTGGACACATGAAGTCTCAGCTGATAGAAAAATAAAAGTATTTTTTTCATTAGTGCTATATTTTTTCTTCCAAATATCTTAGCCCTTCACTTTTTTTTCTTGGCAGAAATAATGTTACTTTTACAACCATGGGACTTCAGTATGTAGAATTCTTCTCTGTAGCATTTCATTGTATCAATCTTATATAACCTGATAAAGAGTAACTACGGCAGAAACTCTCAGCTACTTTTCTGTATACCTTGAATTTACCCGATAATCTAACTCCTGAATTATTTACCTTAAAAAGGCAAGCCCACATCAAATGATTTGTCTGTTTTTGTGAACACAGAGAAATTAAATTTAGTACTGCTGATGAGCATCATCTGATCTTGAGAAAAAAAAAAAAAAATTCTTCAAAACAGCATCTTTCTGAAGAAAGAGTCAAAGACAGGAAGATAAAAATCTGTTTTAAACTTTATATTTAAAACAGTTCTTCACATAGAAGTGTGCCTTATCTCCCACAGGGAAAATAAAGAAGATTAGTATAGCACTGATTTGACATTGAATTAAAAACTGCTCGAAAGAGAGAAACCCAGAAGAACTAAAGGGTTTTTGTTTAAAGTGTCCAGGAAGGAATCTGAATATTAAATATTTAAATTCAAAGAAGAAATTTGAAATAGCAAGAACTAGAAAACAAGTTGAAGGGAGAGGTGATTGTAATAAGTATGATTAAGAACAGAAACAATGAGATTCAAATATAAAGAATTCAAAGAATAAGCAATATAAAACTGCAAAACGTAGGCATCAAAAGACTATGCTGATAGAATGAGAGTATGATTTTATATTACAGACAGGCATGAAATTAATAAGGTTATCGTCTAGTGACTTATTTGTTTAAGCTTTTTTAAGGGGTTATTTTAAAAAGTTTTATTTCTTAAATTGGTCAACATGAAAATGATTCGTGGTTTGAGAGAGTCTAATCAGTTTATTACATGTATTTTCATACTCTAATCATACCAAAAAAAAATTATTTTTTTCTTTAAAAATAATTCAGGATTTTAGGTGACCTCCTAATATATAATACTAGTAACATTTTATCTCAATGTCAAAAGGGAGGGCATGCTTATTTGGCTTCATCTATGTGAAAATCATAATTTTGAAATAGGCTTTTCTCAATCTCTCTTCAATCTTCACATGTTCAGTATAAGTTTTCTAATCAATATTTCTCCCTTCTGATATTTTTTCTGTTAATAGCATTGAATAATTAGAACTTTGACAAACATGCAAATTAGCAATGTTTTATGATCAATAATAAATTTGTTACAGTTCTTTAGACCTTAATAATTTCATAACAATTTCAAATTTACATTCAAGGATGAGTTTATTAATTTGGAATTCAATTAATATAAGGCAAATATTAAGAACTCTTTAAACTGTATTATTTATTCTATGTCTGGGTACAGTTGATTCCTCTAGTTTATATAAAAAGTAATATAAAAGGCAGGAAATGGAGTAAGACTGCTGAAGTGAAAAGAGAATATATACAAGACCAGACCATAAGAGTGAGTTATACCATACCAGGCATCAAATATTTAATTTTGAAAAAACTGTGGCCAAGGCAAAGTTTCTGGGAGCATGTGATTACTTTAGAAAAGTGTCAAGTTCCTAGCCTTTGGCAAAACATTCAGTGCCCTGAGTTTGCTCTCAAATTGAGTTTTTTCTCTGTATATACATGATACCTTGTAGTGGTACCTGCAAGTTATACCCAGTTCACTTGGCTGTGTACGTTTCATTAAATTTAATTTCTGTTGTATTATCTTATATCTCAATTGGTGATAACCTGTATATGAAAATCATTGTACTATCTTAGTTTATATCACTGCCATTCCACGCATCCTTGTGTTACCAGAATTTGTTTTCTGGTTCAATCATTCAGCAAACTTTTATTGAGTCAATACTCTGGAGTAAGATTTTTGCATTGAAAAAAAATATTGATATGGTCTCTAACTTAAAATTAATAAACCCTTCAAAATACAGGAAATCCATATGCTTCAATCATAGTAACGTGCTTTAAATAATAATTATGAAAAAGGTTGGACAAATAATACAATTTATGTTGAAAGGACCCTTGAAAACTCAGCTCTGGAACTTTCTTTCACTGTTTATTTGCTTAGCATCCCATGAGAGATGATCAAGAGGATATTCACATTTCTATTTTTAAGAAATTGATTTCATTATAAGGCAAGAAATTTTTGCATGTATTCAAACTCTGCTTATTAACATGTTCCTGCATAAATCTTTAACATTTAAATTGCCCTAGTGTGACTTAAACCACTGTAAGCTAAAATGCTGTTTGAGTTTCATTAATATATAAAACAGATAAGAGAGAGCCAGGGCATAAATATAAGGAGCTGATAAGATTCAGGACAAGTCAGAGAGGCCTAAAATCGGGGTTAACATGTAATGTATCATCCAAATCAGTCACTTTAGAAACTGTAAAAGATACTATTAATAATTACACCAGTACAATAGACATAAAACCTTCCATCACCCACTCCCCCTTGCCATTGACTGTGAGAGTTAAATGCAAGATACTATTAAAAGGCTTGGGATTTGGTAGGGGTTTCAATTTTCACAGTATTCTAGAGATGTAAAGCTTGTTTTATCATGTTGTTTTTTATTAATCATCTCTTTGGCCTAATGCTGAATGTTTGCCATTTGTGTAAAAATAGCTTCCCAGTATTTTTCCACATTTGCTGAAACTTGATTCAATTTTCATGCTAATTAAAATGTAATACTTTACCTGAAACCTCACACACACAGACAGACACACACATACCCCTTATACATAATTCTAGGATCATATGTCAAATAAGAACAGTGATAACTATTTATATCAACTAATCTGTTTTCTTTTGTTACTAGCACAGTTGATATCCCATGATGGAAATTATTTGCTTAATGACAGATTAGATTTAAAGCACAAATTTGCCCACTAAACCAGGTGTCTCTGCACCTTACAATATTTCCAAGAAATAGAGAATTAGGTTTGAAAGAGACTGACCACTTAAAGTTACACAACCCAGAGATTAGTGATTTGATCAAAACTGTATCTCACTTGATAATATTTTTTTTTAAAAAGTGCATCCTAATGATAGGTAAGGTTTCTTCGTACAACCTCTAGTACCTGTCTTCTCCATCTCCAATCTCTCATTCCCCAAGTGCTTTATCCCCCAAATGTATCATTTTGGATTATTGTGATAATCTTTAATCTCCTAATTGGTTTTCTTCCCTAGAATCTCACACTCTCCAAATTCACCCTATATCTTTTTACCATAGTCATCTGGATAAAATACAAATTTAATCATGTACCTTGCCTCCCATGTTAATAATTCAAAAGCTCCACGTTGTCTATGGGACAATGAGGTATCTAAATTGCTTAGAGTAACAGGCCAAGGATCCTGTGTCTTGACACCTCTCTGACATTTCTCATTTTCCATACCCCTTCCTCATGGCATTCACTCTTAATTGAATTCACTTTTCTTTCTTCCCAACTGGTCAGCATCTGCTGATTTACAAAATTCAGTTCAAGCTGGCTTTTTCATAAGTTTTCTGACTCCTTTCATTCCGTTAAATTTAATCACCAACTCCTTTGTGAATCCACTGTACTGTGTATGCATTTCTGTGATATTTTACGCGGGCTATTTTATTTCATACAGGTATCTCAGGATCAATAGGTATAGTTTCATTTTCAATTTCTAACATCTATAATAGTACCTGAAAAAAAGTAATCATTAAATTAAAAAAAATGTAAACATTAAATAAATTCTGTTTGATAAGTGAATAAGTGAGTTACCATGGATGAGTAATAAGTCTTTCCCAGTTCTAAAATTCTGTAATTTTCGGTATTTGGACTCTAAGACCATCCTTGATATAGCAGCTAAATTAACTACCTTGTCCACTTCAGATTTTATTCTCCCTCCCACTCTTAGTACACTATGCCTCAGCCTATTTAGGCCAGCTAAGTGGAATCCTAAATAGATCTTCTCAAGATCTTTTGGATTAGTTAGTACTGTACAGTACATAGAAGATATCTATCCTTTATTCTAAACCTGGAAATCACATTTCTTTGTTGGAACATTTTTGATCACAGTTTCAATTTCAGTGCTTGTGATTGGTCTGTTCATATTTTCTATTTCTTCCTGATTCAGTCTTGGCAGGTTGTGCATTTCTAAGAATTTGTCCATTTCTTCCAGGTTGTCCATTTTATTGGCATAGAGTCACTTATAGTAATCTTTCATGATCTTTTGTATTTCTGCAGTGTCGGTTGTTACTTCTCCTTTTTCATTTCTAATTCTATTGATTTGAGTCTTCTCCCTTTTTTTCTTGATGAGTCTGGCTAATGGTTTATCAATTTTGTTTATCTCCTCAAAGAACCAGCTTTTAGTTTTTTGTTGATCTTTGCTATCGTTTCCTTCATTTCTTTTTCATTTATTTCTGATCTGATTTTTATGATTTCTTTCCTTCTGCTAACTTTGGGGTTTTTTTGTTCTTCTTTCGCTAATTGCTTTAGGTGCAAGATTAAGTTGTTTATTCGAGATGTTTCCTGTTTCTTAAGATAGGATTGTATTGCTATAAACTTCCCTCTTAGAACTGCTTTTGCTGCATCCCATAGGTTTTGGGTTGTCGTGTCTCCATTGTCATTTGTTTCTAGGTATTTTTTTATTTCCTCTTTGATTTCTTCAGTGATCACTTCGTTATTAAGTAGTGTATTGTTTAGCCTCCATGTGTTTGTATTTGTTACAGATCTTTTCCTGTAATTGATACCTAGTCTCATAGCATTGTGGTCAGAAAAGATACTTGATACAATTTCAATTTTCTTAAATTTACCAAGGCTTTATTTGTGACCCAAGATATGATCTATCCTGGAGAATGTTCCATGAGCACTTGAGAAAAATGTGTGTTCTGTTGTTTTTGGATGGAATGTCCTATAAATATCAATTAAGTCGATCTTGTTTAATGTATCATTTAAAGCTTGTGTTTCCTTATTTATTTTCATTTTGGATGATCTGTCCATTGGTGAAAGTGGAGTGTTAAAATCCCCTACTCTGAATGTGTTACTGTCGATTTCCCATTTTATGGCTGTTAGTATTTGCCTTATGTATTGAGGTGCTCCTATGTTGGGTGCATAAATATTTACAGTTGTTATATCTTCTTCTTGGATTGATCCCTTGATCATTATGTAGTGGCCTTCTTTGTCTTTTCTAACATTCTTTATTTTAAAATCTGTTTTGTCTGATACGAGAATTGCTACTCCAGCTTTCTTTTGGTTTCCATTTGCATGAAATATCTTTTTCCATCCCCTTACTTTCAGTCTGTATGTGTCTCTAGGTCTGAAGTGGGTCTCTTTTAGACAGCAAATATAAGGGTCTTGTTTTTGTATCCATTCAGCCAGTCTGTGTCTTTTGGTGGGAGCATTTAGTCCATTTACATTTAAGGTAATTATCGATATGTATGTTCGTATTCCCATTTTCTAAATTGTTTTGGGTTCGTTATTGTAGGTCTTTTCCTTCTCTTGTGTTTCTTGCCTAGAGAAGTTCCTTTAGCAGTTGTTGTAAAGATGGTTTGGTGGTGCTGAACTCTCTCAGCTTTTGCTTCTCTGTAAATGTTTTAATTTTTCCATCAAATCTGAATGAGATCCTTGCTGGGTAGAGTAATCTTGGTTGCAGGTTTTTCTCCTTCATCACTTTAAATATGTCCTGCCAGTCCCTTCTGGCTTGCAGAGTTTCTGCTGAAACACAGCTGTTAACCTTATGGGGATTCCCTTGTGTGTTATTTGTTGTTTTTTCCTTGCTGCTTTTAATAAGTTTTCTTTGTATTTAATTTTTGACAGTTTGATTAATATGTGTCTTGGAGTATTTCTCCTTGGATTTATCCTGTATGGGACTCTCTGTGCTTCCTGGACTTGATTAACTATTTCCTTTCCCATATTAGGGAAGTTTTCAACTATAATCTCTTCATATATTTTCTCAGTCCCTTTCTTTTTCTCTTCTTCTTCTTCTGGAACCCCTATAATTCGAATGTTGGTGCGTTTAATGTTGTCCCAGAGGTCTCTGAGACTGTCCTCAGTTCTTTTCATTCTTTTTTTTTTTTTTTATTCTGCTCTGCAGTAGTTATTTCCACTATTTTATCTTCCAGGTCACTTATCCGTTCTTCTGCCTCAGTTATTCTGCTATTGATCCCATCTAGAGTATTTTTAATTTCATTTATTGGGTTGTTCATCACTGTTTGTTTCATCTTTAGTTCTTCTAGGTCCTTGTTAAATGTTTCTTGCATTTTGTCTATTCTATTTCCAAGATTTTGGATCATCTTTACTATCATTATTCTGAATTCTTTTTCAGGTAGACTGCGTATTTCCTCTTCATTTGTTAGGTCTGGTGGGTTTTTATCTTGCTCCTTCATCTTCTGTGTGTTTTTCTGTCTTCTCATTTTGCTTATCTTACTGTGTTTGGGATCTCCTTTTTGCAGGCTGCAGGTTCGTAGTTCCCGTTGTTTTTAATGTCTGTCCCCAGTGGCTAAGTTTGGTTTAGTGCTTTGTGTAGGCTTCCTGGTGGAGGGGACTAGTGCCTGTGTTCTGGTGGATGAGGCTGGATCTTGTCTTTCTAGTGGGCAGGTCCACGTTTTGTGGTGTGTTTTGGGGTGTCTGTGGCCTGATGATTTTAGGCAGCCTGTCTGGTAATAGCTGGGGTTGTGTTCTGTCTTGCTAGTTGTTTGGCATAGGATGTCCAGCAATGTAGCTTGCTGGTCGTTGAGTGAAGCTGGGTGCTGGTTTTGAGATGGAGATCTCTGGGAGATTTTTGCCGTTTGATATTATGTGGAGCTGGGAGGTCTTTTGTGAACCAGTGTCCTGACGTTGTCTCTCCCACCTCAGAGGCACAGCACTGACTCCTGGCTGCAGCACCAAGAGCCTGTCATCCACACGACTCAGAATAAAAAGGAAAAAAAGTAGAAAGAAAGAATTAGTAGAAGAAAGAAAGAAAGAAAGGAAGGAGGGAGAGAGGGAGGAAGGGAGGGAGGGAGGAAGGAGGGAAGCAAGGAAAAAAAGAAAGAAAGATAAAGTAAAATAAAAATAAGATAAAATACAATAAATTTATTAAAATTAAAATTAATTATTAAAAAAATTAAACAAAACAAAACAGAAAAAAACGGACGGATAGAACCCTAGGACAAATGGTGGAAACAAAGCTATACAGACAAAATCTCACACAGAAGCATACACATACACACTCATAAAAAGAGGAAAAGGGGAAAAAATCATAAATCTTGCTCTCAAAGTCCACCTCTTCAATTTGGGATGATTCGTTGTCTATTCATGTATTCCACAGAGGCAGGGTACATCAAGTTGATTGTGGAGCTTTAATTCGCTGCTCCTGAGGCTGCTGGGAGAGATTTCCCTTTCTCTTCTTTGTTCTCACAGCTCCCAGGGGCTCAGCTTTGGACTTGGCCCCGCCTCTGAGTGTAGGTCGCCAGAGGGCATCTGTTCTTCGCTCAGACAGGACGGGGTTAAAGGAGCCACTGATTCAGGGGCTTTGGCTCACTCAGGCCGGGGGGAGGGAGGGGCACGGAATGCGGGGCGAGCCTGAGGCGGCAGAGGCCAGCGTGACGTTGCACCAACCTGAGGCGCTCCGTGCGTTCTTCTGGGGGAGTTGTTCCTGGATCCTGGGACCCTGGCAGTGGCAGGCTGCACAGGCTCCCCAGAAGGGAGGTATGGAGAGTGACCTGTGCTCGCACACAGGCTTCTTGGGGGCGGCAGCAGCAGCCTTAGCGTCTCATGCCCGTCTCTGGGGTCCGCGCTTTTAGCCGCGGCTCGCGCCCATCTCTGGAGCTCCTTTAAGCAGCGCTCTTAATCCCCTCTCCTCGCGTACCAGGAAACAAAGAGGGAAGAAAAAAGTCTCTTGCCTGTTCGGCAGGTCCAGACTTTTCCCCGGTCTCCCTCCCGGCTAGCCGTGGCGCACTAACCCCCTGCAGGCTGTGTTCACGCCGCCAAACTCGGTCCTTTCCCTGCGCTCCGACCGAAGCCGGAGCCTCAGCTCGCAGCCACGCCCGCCCCGGCAGGTGAGCAGACAAGCCTCTCAGGCTGGTGAGTGCCGGTCGGCACCGATCCTCTGTGCGGGAATCTGTCCCCGCTTTGCCCTCCACACCCCTGTTGCTGTGCTCTCCTACGTGGCTCTGAAGCTTTCCTGCTCCGCCACCCGCAGTCCCTGCCCACGAAGGGGCTTCCTAGTGTGTAGAAACCTTTCCTCCTTCACAGCTCCCTCCTACTGGTGTCGGTCTCGCCCCTATCCTTTTGTCTCTGTTTATTCTTTTTTCTTTTGCCCTACCCAGGTACGTGGGGAGTTTCTTGCCTTTTGGGAGGACTGAGGTCTTCTGCCAGCATTCAGTAGGTGTTCTGTAGGAGTTGTTCAACGTGTAGATGTATTTCTGGTGTATCTGTGGGGAGGAAGGTGATCTCTGTGTCTTACTCTTCCTCCGTCTTCCCGGAAGCCTCCTATTTTTCTGTTTCTTACGTCGTATTTCTTTCTTATATCTCCTCTTTGAGAAGATAATGTACTGTTTCTAACTCAGGAAAGAATTATTGAGCCTACCACTCACTGTGCTACATGCTGTAGAAATAATGAGACTATTATCACTATACTTGCCCTCTTGGAAATTGTAATCAAGGGTATATGGGGGATACCATCTATTTCATGCTTTGATGTCTTAAGAAATGAAATGAAAATTAAATACAATTTAGTAGGATTATATTCTTACTTAACATTGAGTACACATTATTTAATCAAAAGGCTTTTCCAAATCAAATAAAATTAGAGATCAAATAGCCAATCTTTTCATTATAACAGATAGCTAACTAGGAGGTAAGTCTGGATATGCCATAGAAGATATAAAGATGTTAGCACAATTCAGCAATGAGAACCTCATCTTGGATATCACAAGTCTCTTTCATTTTTCACTGCAACATGCTATACAAAACAAAATGAAAACAATAAATTATCACATCAGCTCTACTGCTACAAACATATCCTCATATGTTAGCATATAAAGGCAAAAATGTTTGCACAAGATATTATTTCAGCCTTGTAATAGAAACCTCTTTAAAACAACCTGAATGTCCATCAGCATTAGTCATGAAAACAAAAGCTGCATAAATTATTACAGCAACTATAAAATGGAATAGGCTTCGACTATCAAAAACAATGAGGCAGAACTAAAAGTACCTTTTGAAAAAGAAGTGCAAGTTAAACTTGAGTGAACAAAAAGCCAATTAATAATGTGTGAGAAATTCTCATTTGTGGAAAAAAATGAAGAAACACACTGCACACACACAGGCATATATATATACACACACACACACACATGCATATTCTTGAAGAGTATATGGAACTTTGTGTGATATTTTGGTGATACTGGTAATATCTGTTAAGTGAGAATTGGTCCTGGAATAGGTGGGAGAATGATATTTTTTAATATATATGTTTTACTGTTTATATTATTTCTGTACATTTTAAAAATAAACATTTTAGGAGTGGGTATGGGAAAAATGACATCTCCTGTTTAGACTTAATATAAGTAACACAAAAATTCACTAAAATATATATGGAACTTGTTAATAACAATACTTGGAGAAATACAGAGAAAAAGAGGTGAATGTTGCTTCAGTATTCTAGACTGTTTCATAGGACAGTTTACTTTGGATGTTTAATATTAGAAAAAATGCAAGAGAGTACTCTATTTTTTTTTTTTTTTCGGTACGCAGGCCTCTCCCGTTGCAGAGCACAGGCTCTGGATGTGCAGACCCAGCGGCCATGGATCACGGGCCCAGCCGCTCCGTGGCATGTGGGATCCTCCCAGACCAGGGCACAAACCCGTGTCCCCTGCATCGACAGGCGGACTCTCAACCACTGCGCCACCAGGGAAGCCTGGGAGTACTCTATTTTAAGTTTGCTAAGCCATTGAGTTTACTGGTATACTTTTACTGATATTTAAATCAAAATTTAGTAGTCATGCTTATGGAGAGGTGTTTTGAAATGGTAGTTTAGTTTTACAACTTTTTTATTTATGTTAGTAACAGTGACCATTCTCTCTACCCTTTCTGATAGAAAGATACATATAAAACACCAGAAATAGGGCTTGTGCTCTAAATTGAGCTCTTTTGTTTTTCTTTAAAATCGAAGTAAAACTACATCTTCTCACTATCCTTATGATCAACAGTGCACATTTTCATAATTTTAGCCTTGGTAAGAGACAGATAATAGGTGGGAACATTGAAGACATCAGAGCTAAAGTGACAATAAAAGCTCAATACCATGACTTTAATTATCAGTGGACTTTTGGTGTAACTAAATGAGCTAGTCCCGAGTAGGGCCTAATTTCCAGTTGCCATAGAACACTATAAAATAAAAAAATTTCATGTGTCAGAAGGCTTGACCATAAAATCTTAGCAGAGAAGAACTGATTGGTGTCTTCCCTTCCTTTGAGGATAAACATCTTATTGACACATGTGAAATCAATGTTGATTTGTGGGGGTTTTTTTAAAGAAAATAATATTGTGAGAACAAATCAAAGTGTCATTTCACCATCTTCTGCATTGAAACAAATTAATAATTTACCTTTGAACTCATTTTCATATAATACTGTTCATCTTTCCTTTTATTCCAGAAATGTTTTCTTTTCTCTCCAGCCAGATTTCAGCTTGGCTCTGCACTTCTGTTCTCATTCATATATTTTTAAAACAGGTCCTAGTGTGTCAACAAGGTATTGATTACAAGGTTAGCATGAAAAAACCTACAAATGAGAAGTGTGCTGTGCACTGTAATAGTGTATTAATATATTGATACAGAGGTGGAGGGTCATAAGAAAATATAGTAGCTGTGAACAAAAGAATGGCACATTATTTATGATTTATAATTGTCAGTAAATCTCTCGATATCTAAATATTTTTAGCTCCATTCATTATTCATTTATTTCTTCATTCAACAAATAATGTGTGAGCTTTACCATGAGTCAGGCACTGGGTCAAGCGTTTGCTTTTTCAATTCTTGTTGTTGGTAGAGTTTCTGTAGGATGTTTTCTACCTATATGTGACCCTAAAATGTATTAATTTTAATAGAAGAAAAATCATCCAGATAATCCTGGAAAGTGTTCACTGTATATGTCTGTTTAAGCTTTTGTTTGTTTTTAGTGTGTTGATTAATTTCTAATTAGGAAAATCTTTACATAGTTAAATAGCTAAAGACAGAGTTTCTGAATAGGTTTTCTGTGATGCACAACATTGTGTTGGAGGTAAGCTGATTTCTGGAAAAAGCACAAGGGCAATGTGATCCAATGAATGTCAATCTTGCATGTTTCGATATAACTTTTTTCAATCTCCATCTCCTTTCAGGGAGTTAGGTGGCTCAGAGATCAGTGAATTTACAACTTAGAAAACAATATATTTATAATTATTTTGCATTCATTCCATTTAAAATAGACAGCACCAGCCAAAGGAACAAATAACTTTTTAATAGTGCAACATTTTAATTATCTTTCTTAGTTTTGAATATTCTATTATTACCCGTTGTTTTCTCGCATATGAAGATAGTCTTGGTTTATAACTCCATTTCTATTTCCTCATGATGAAAAGGTATTTTTCCTTCATATCTGTGTGATCCATTCTCTCATCTTCTTCATTTGTATGCTCAAATATTACTTTTCCAGTGAGACTTTTCTTGGCCATTTTATCTAAAATGATATTCACACCACGATGGCACTGCTTATGCCCCTTCTCTGCTTTACTGTCCTCCATAATATGTTTCCATCTGACAGATTGTATTAACTGTCATGTTGGTCTACCTCCACTGGGATACAAGCTCAGTGAAATCAGGGAAGTGCATCTCTTCTGTTCAGGTCTCTGTCTAGCAATAGAACTGTGTCTGGCAAATAGTAGATGCTCAATACACATCTGTAGAAAGACTGAATAAACAGATAACCTTTTTGAATAAGAATCCAATTATGTAATCTACTTTTATGTAGCCTATAAGTCTCTTACAGGCAGAAATGTGATCATATTTTAAACTTGGTTTTCCATACCTCTAATGCACTGCATTAAATAATCCTATGCTCAATACATTTGTATATAAATTGTTCAAATAAGTAATTAGATGAAACTCCAATGCATAATTCTCAAGTTACAGATTAGATTCAGTCCAATGTAACCACAGAACTGAAAACTTCTAACTGCAGAATTTGAAATCATCATCTTTCTGGCAGGAAAAAAATACATTTTCAAAATATCTTTTTCCTGCAATCAAATTCCATTCTTCCACTTAGAAGGCATACATTTGACTTGCATGTGATGGAAGAGAAGTGAGACAATAAATAAGTCATGAGCATACATAAAATAGGATGTTAGGTGTTAAAGGATAGAAGAAAGTAAATCAAGAGAAGGGTATAGAGAGTAATTGATGAAGCAAGAGATGATGATAATAACTTAATAATGGCTTAGTCCAGATGCTGTGGGTGGGGCTGGTGACTTAAAGAAAAAATCTCCAAACCTTGAGTTCTGCAATTAAAATATTAAGATGATAATAGTGATTGATTTAGAGAGTGGTTGTTAGGATTACATGTGATAATATATGTGAAATATTTAGCCTCATGTCTGGAGTGTAATCAAGTCTCAATAACTGTTAAATGCAGTGTATTGGGCTTAGATAAATATGTGGCAAAGAGTCATTATTTTATCCAATTTATCATTGATAATAGACTTGTGGGTATCTGAATACTGTCCTACTCAGGTGCCTGAGGTTATCTGTAAATTATTACAAAAGGCAGGATTCTTCCCCGACTAGGGAGGACAAATACACTTGGAAAAACCACTGAGAACGCATGACGTTCACAGATATGTTAGCAGCGAAGTAGCATGTGATTTTTCTAACATTGCCTACTACAGACTGTTAAAGGCCTTGGGCAGTTAGCAGACTTATGGAAATGTCTAGAGTAGGGAAACACTGTTTTCACATTTTTGTTGTTTTTCTTGATAGTTTGCTTAGTCTGCATGTTTGGACCACTTGTGTTGATAGACTATCTGCCTTCAGTATTCCAGTCTCCAAATCATTACTCTCAATAAATTGAGAGTTGTTTATTTCAAAATATTATATATATATATATGTATATATATATATAAATCAATAGCACTGATTTTACTTAACTCATAAAATGCTATTCTTTTAGGCACCCAGTTTCCATCTCTTTCTTTCCTCTTAATAACACAGAGGTATCTTGATATGTGTCACAACTCTTTACATTGCCCACATTAGAGCTTCATAACATCAACTGCAACAGAAACAAACAATAAAAAGCTTCAGCCTTCTGTATGAATTAGATGTGTTCAAGCTTTCCGAATGCTGAACCATATTTTTTATTTCTTATATTTGTAATTAAATCCTGGAACTGAAAATAAAGACCACATTAAATTACATATTTATTTAGCATATATTAAAGGGCACTGTGTTAAGAGGGAATGAAGACTTTAGAAAGTGTTTAAAGCCTGGACTCTGTTCTGCAGGTATCAAAAATTTATTTCATCCTGAAAAGTTATATAGAACATGCATTGGATATATTTCTTTAAATAGTGGATTGTGGAATCCTCAATATCAAGAATACAGTCATCCCTCAGTATGCTTAGGGAGATTGGTTCCAGGACCCCACAGATACCAAAATCTGAGGATGTTCAAGTCTCCTATATAAAATGCTGTAGTATCTTCAAATAACTTATGTGCATCCTCCTGAATACTTTAAATCATCTCTAGATTACTTATAATACCTACTACAATATATGTAAATATTATTTAAATAGTTGACAAGCCCAGCCATTTCAAGTTTTACTTTTTGGAACTTTCTGAAATGTTTTATTTCCTGAATATTTTTGATCCCCAGTTGGTTAATCCTTGGATGTGAAACTCGTGGATATGAAGAACCTACTGTATCTATGTGGTCCAGTCATCTTAGATCAAGCTGATAAAGTAGAGGATGTGGGGATTTTGTTTGTAAGATTGGATGAAAGTATTCCCTGTCTTTTCTTTATTTAGTGATTTTTGGAAACTTCTTTGTCTAATTAGGTGACAAAGTTATTCAATCATTCTTGGTAGTTTTATTCCTGTCCCATTTGCTAAAGAACTTTTTCCTCTTAAAGTTAAATCTCCTCTTCCCACTCCCCAGTGGACATGCTTTATCCTGACTTAGACTCTGTGAATGGTTTCTCCATACCTTCTTTTTCCCTAGTCACATTTTTCTTTCCCAAGGACCCAGGAGATTGAAATACTACTAGAGAATACAGGGAGACTTGAGTTTAGTAGTACAGAGCCAGGCACTGGGTACCTGAAGCCAGATTCCTGGGTTGAAATTGAGAAGCCACCAATTGATTGTATGAATGTGATCAAAGTACAAGCAAACTCTTGCCCATTCATTTTTTCCCTCTTTAAATAAGGATAGTAATATTATTTACCACATAAGAATGTTGCAAAGATTAAATGAGGTTATATTTTTCTTCTTCTCCTCCTTTTCCTCCCCCTCCTTCTCCTCCTCTTTCCTCTCCTTCCTCTCCTTATTATTATCATTAATGTGTCCTTAGTAAACATTTCCAGGAAAACAGGGAACTCCGTTTTTTTACAACGGGAGAAACCGTAAGTCATACCCAATTATGTATGCAATCTGAAAAAATATATAAATTTACGTTTAGAAGGCACTCAAAGAACATGAATCAGAATAACTTTGACATGAATTAATCACCAATCAGGAATGTTTTTGTCCCAAGACAATGGGGATAAAGATAAGAAAAATGTTTCTGGCTTTGCATTCCTTCAGGATGGCCGTCAACAACATATGTACTGTAAGAAATAAGTAGAATGGATTTAATGCTAGAGGGTTATTAGGATCAGCAGGTGAACATACCAAGAGAATGTACAACAATACCCTGAAGGCTGAGTGAGGACACATTTTCATTTACAGCATATGAATATGAATATATATCCCAGTTGTATCATATTTTATTCATGTATAATAGTATCATATCCACAGGCTGGTATTTTCAAAGTCCTGTTTACTGAATTTAAAGAGATCCAATTTGTGGAATAAACATGTTTTCCCAAACATGTTGCTTAGTGATGTGTTGCCTCTCACCAGAATAAAATGATAGAATGGAGGTAAATTTTTAAAGATGAGATAGGTTGAGAGCAACCCTAAGCTCTAGGCCAGTGAAGGAAGAAATGGAAGAGGATAATTGTGTGTTATTCATCCTTTTGTTTCTAGTACCTAGCACAATACCTGCAACATAGTCAAAATGCAATATATATTTTTGAATTAATATATAAATTAGAGATGGTGAATTTCTTTAAAATCATTTCTCAGTGTATTTATATGATGGAGTAAGAAATTTATTATGTTATTTATGTATTCAGATTTTCCACTGGAGATAAAACTTTAATCATAATATTATTGCACCAGAGATACTATTTTTGAATCTGTCAAGCTGAAGTGTTTAAATTCCTAATAACTTATACTTGTTCCTAGTTGCCTTCGTGTTCTCCTCCAGTTAAAGCCAAGGAAGGTAGACATGCAGTTTGGGGTTTGGAAACAGGGTTTTCAAAGTGCATATTGTCAAACAAGCATTTTAATCTGTAAGGAACAATTTTTTGAAAGAGTAAACAGTAAATTTTGAGAGTTCCAAGCCTGTATGACTAGAGCATAGAAGTCTTCAATAAACTATTTAGTAGGAAGGTGACACCATGCTGACCCTAGGAAAGAGATTAAATCCCCCTCTGAGACTGGAAGGAAGGGCTCAGAGAGAAAAGCATAGGAGGAGGACAGGAATACATTACAGAAACTGGCCTGTTCCCTGCCAGTAGCCGCTATACCTCCCTGGTATCTTGCTCCAAGTGCCTTGAATGGGGGCTTTGTAGGATAGGTGTAGTCCGAGAGACTGATGCTACTGCCCTGCTTAAAATGTGTGTATATACATATACACACATATATCAATATGTATATATCTATATCTACATATATATTTGCTTATCATTTTCAATTTCTCTTTGGCAACATTTTTCTACATTCCTATTCATTTCCTTTTTTTCTCCTTTTCTCTTTCCCTTCTTCTTACTCCTTTTATACAGGTAGCATGTTTGAATAGATCTATTTCTGGTTCCATTATGTAATATTACTCATCTTGAGAAGTAGTGGGATTTTTCTCAATCAGCTATTTGAGGACAGTCCCATAGTAGCAGAATTTATTGTGCCTCCTTTTAAGTTTTATTTTTGTCTCCCCAGTAAACTGAAAAGGGCAGGGTTGGTAAAAATGCAGTGTCTTCTCTTTACACTTATACACGTTTTGCTTTCTGCAAAAGTGATTTGCCTGGGTTCTTTCTAGTTCAGTTCCATCTTACCTGCCTCCCCAGACTTGCTGAATGGGGTATCTGGGAGTTTTTGCTACAGCCCTGACCTTGAGTTCCACTGTCAAAAACAAGGAATTGTTGGTTTCTCCCACGGGATGTACTGTTCCTGTGGGAATCCTGACTTTATGAGATAATCAACAGCTTCTATCTGTCTTCACTAAATTTGTCAATCCTTCCTCATTTATTAGGTTCGGTCTTATGGAAATACCAGAGTTTTGTTGAGGATGCTGTTTTTCAGTCATAATTCTCCTTGTTGATTTTGTGTAAATTCCAGGAAGAAATGAAGTAAATCATGTTCTTTCTTCTATCATGCCATTTTAAAACTAGAACAATGAGACTAAGTTTGAACTCAAACATGGCTAAATACCTTACATGAAACCCTTCTTTTTCCTTCTGAAAATGGATATGGAGGTGATAAACAAGCAGTGTCCATTTGCAATAATTCCTCATATTTTTGTTCATCAGTTGAATTATATAAATTTTGAGTTCCTGTTATATTATGATTAATAAATATATGTTTAGTAAAAGGTGAAATGATTGAAAATGCTCAACCTGATGAAAAGCTCTATCTATAGGAACATTTCTAACTAGTCTTCCTAGATCACAGATAATTGATGAATCACAGGATCCTCACATATAGGGCATGATTTCTGCAGATTGTCAAGTTCAGCATTACTATGTGAGTAACAAAATCATCCTATGAGTAACGTAATGGATGTACCCAATCCTTCAGGAAACTCTCCATCACTGAAATCCTGCCTTTTGGTCATTTTAGTACTTAATATTCTTTATCCATGAAGAGCATTTTTCTTTCTATTTGCTTAATTATCACAGTGTTTTTTTTAAATTTATCTCTTGTGTTCCTTGATTTAATTCCTCTTTTCTGTGTTTACTTGTAAAACACATGTATGTATGCAGTTACCCTGATCCTCTTTCAAAGAAGTTCAGTAGCCTACTCTTTGTGGGAGAGGGAGTGAGCGGCCACACGTGGTGTATGAGGCATCTCTATGGGTCTTTACATAGGAAATGTAATTGCACTCCACTCAAGGGCATGGCTGTCTTTGGTCATAATTATTGTAGTAGAAATATGAGAAAGCAAGTTTGAAAGTGAGCATGACCCTAAAGAGGGCAAGGCCAACATACAGCTATGGTGCCACTGACTAGCAGCAGAACTATTATGAAGATAATAACTCACACAGGAAATCAGAGGCTTGGGTAAGTGCATAGGCTGTTTGAAACCCTGTCACTCTTCCTCTTCCCTGAAGAGGTGACTGAGTGACATAGTACAATTTCTCTTCTTCTGGTGCCTGTCGGTGTCATGATTTGCTAGTCTTTCCATAGTACAACAGAAAACTGTATAATTATGTATTTCCTCTCTACACCTGTCCCTCTATATTTCCCTCTCTAGTTGCTTGTTATTTAACTAATCAGGTAATTATTCTATTCATTTAATATTCAATGGATACCTATTCTGTACCAGGCATAATATTAGAGTAAAAAAACATATTTTCCTCCCTAGTTCATGGTTTTGGGGAAGAAATACCTATAAATAAATAATTATAGGCTCAAATTTTAAGTGTACTAACAGATGCATATACATGTGTCTCATAAAATAACTAGAACATTATAAGCACCATGAAAGCTGGTATTTAGTTGGGAATTTGAAGACTAACTGGAAGTAGATGGTAGAAAGAGTTATGGCAGAAATAAACTCAGTCTGTTGTTGCCTAGGAGGTGTGATGCTTTTCCTTCTGCAAGATCTGAACCTGTTACTGAAATGGCGACAAGCATCTTTCTATCTGAAAAGGTCCAAAAAACATAAGAATCAGCTTACCAGTGTATGAACAGGAACATGTTAAGAGTTGTGAACATACCATTGTTTTATAAACCCGAGAATAAAAAGCTTTTCCTATTTTCATCTCATTTTTTTCTGATCTGAGAAGATTAGTGATAGAAAAGAGGTAGCAGGAAATACTGTCGAACAAAATGAAAACCCAAACTGGACACTGAGGGCATATCTGCCATAAAGATTGACAGCTTTATGTGACTAGAGATGATCATACTCAGTGAAGTAGTCAGAAAGAGAAAGACAAATACGATATCACTTATATATGGAATCTAAAATATGATACAAATGAACCTGTCTATGAAACAGAAACAGAATCACGGACATAGAGAACAGACTTGTGGTTGCCAAAGGGAAGGGGGTTGGGGGAGGGATGGAGTGGGAGGTTGGGCTTAGAAGATGTAAACTTTTATACATAGCATGGATAAACAACAAGGTCCTACTGTATAGCACAGGGAACTATATTCAATAACCTATGATAAACCTTAATGGAAAAGAATGTGTGTGTGTGTATATATATATATACATTATATATATAAATCTTTGCTGTACAGCAGACATTAACACAACATTGCAAATCAACTATACTTTAATTAAAAAAAGATTGATAGCTTTAAAATAGAGAGCTTTTAAAACAGAAAATAATTGGCACCTTAATTCATATGAAATGCAATATATAAGCATAATTAATAAAAATGGAATATAAATGACAAATAACCATGAAACATAATAATGAATTTCATGAATACTTGTAGAAATATTTTTAAATGAGATACAATATTCACATATTAAATTGTAAATATTTTTTTTATCTTGGACATGCCTGATGTGTATACTCTGTATTTGAAAGTTAATATTGGCACAATACAAAAAAAATCATTCAATGTTACTTACATTAGAGAAAAACTGAAAACAACCTAGTCAACAGTTCTGAAGTGGTTGCATAAGGTAGTATAATATTCTTAATATGATAATTAGAACTCTTCTTAAGTCATAAAATATTACTAGTAACATCACATAGAAATAATTAGAAATAAGACTGACATGACTATGGCAAATATATAAAAACCTAAGTGAGAAAAAGGCTGCAAAAGTACATATCAGTAACTATGTAAACATTAAAATAAAATTTTTTTCTTAAATATGATAAAACATTCACAGTGGATTTCGGTGGATGTGGGGTCTTTGGGTGATGCATTTTATACTTTTAAAGTTTTAATTTTTCTGTGAAAGGAAATTTAAATAAAATTAACAGATATGTTGAGAGCTTATGTCATGGGTTTGGCACTACCCCATTTATGGGAAATGAGGATTTCAAGAAGTAGTATAGGGTACTTGAATGAGACTGTGGTCTGATTCTCTGTGTGGTCAAAATGACAGGAGGTTACATGTAGAAAGGCATGGGATGCGGCTGGCAGAGACAATAGGGGATTTGGGGCCAAAATTTGCCCAGGAGCCTTAGGCTTCCTACTCTCTTAAGAAAACAAGTCATTCCTTTGCCTGAAGGCAAAAAGGTCAATTTTGAAATTAAAGTAGTCAAGTGTTTGATTTCAATATATGATGCTGTTCCTGTGAGTTTGCCAATCCAATTATCTTGTCAAGTTCTCACTGAAGCCCTGGAGAATATGAAGCCCATCCCTGATTTGAATTTTTTCTACAAAGGGTTCTTTTCCTTTCTGAGTTCTACTAATGTATTTTCCCCCACTGCTGGCATCAACTTGTCTGCAGTGTCACCTTTCCTCTCTTTCTTTTTTAATAGTAAGCTATTTTAAAGGTCATTAGAACTTTGAAAGGTAAACTAAAATCAGCCAGAGACTTATCTGTGATGTGATATCTAGACAAATAAAGACCTTCTAGGATACTGATGATGATGTTCACACCTCTTAATTTCTTACATGGTTGTTTTAAGATGAAGGTTAAATAATTTACATTCGTAAAAGCTTAATTGAAAAGACAGCCATGTCCATTAAATTCCTAAAGCCTACCAGCATTGGCCACGCTTTGCAGTTTTTGTGAAGTTTATCAAACAGAGTTCTTACTATCCTTTTATCATTAAAACACATATGACTTATATGTTTCAGTTATAGCTTTATTAAAACACAGCACCACAAACTTTTTCATTTTTGGTTGTGTTTTACTTATTTTTTCCAAACAAAATTGGTGTTTTAAAAGACATACATCCTTGAAAAGAAATACTGTGTTTTTACCACATGGTCAAAATTCATCATTTTGATGAAATCACTTGTTCCTATATTAGAAAAAGGGACAAACAATGAATGCCTCTAACTAGCTATGTTTGCTCTCAAAAAGCAAGTCAAATCTTGTGCTGTCAAGCCTCCAGTAAATACCCTTGCTCTGGAACGTGTCCTGAGTTCTTTACTTTCCTATACTGACTTCCAGTTCCTCGCCATGCCAGGGTGTAATGAATGCTTTTTCATTTACATTTTCTTATGCAGCTTGAGGGAAAATGGTGCAAACATCACAACCACCACAGTGAGAAAGATGATTTTAATATCTTTTTAATATCTTTGCAACTTCTCCCTGAATCATTTCTAGAAATACCTCTTACCATGGTCATTTCCATAGCATTTCCTAGCTTGGGTCATGTGCACATAATCTTAGGGGAATGGAAGTCTCAAAAAGAAAGCTGAAATAGCTCCCAGCCAGGGAGCTATAAGCATGTGCTTGAGAAGCAGAAGGAATGATAGATTTGGGCTTTGTTTCTGACCCCACTTTCACAGCATCTCTGTATTTACATAGCTGAAGTGTGCAGGGAGGGAGGCTGGGCTGTCAAAGAGCATTTCTTTTATCCCTTATGTCAACCACACAATGAAAGAAAATACAACTCTCATCTAATAGCTAGAGTCAGGACCCAGAGGCGAAGGAAGGTGCATTCTCCGTTTGCCCCCTTTTGCCTCCTGTGTCTTGTGAGCCACTGGATGAATCAGCAGTAGTTTTTACTTTCATCAAAAGATTCTATAAATGCCCATTAATCATTGGTTATGGTGTGATTTAAGGTATTTACAAAAAGCTGTTGGACAAAAAGTATAGGATCTAATCACATTATTGGCAAAACAGGTATTTATAATTAAACTGGAAGATAGTTCAGTAACAGAACTTTTCTTTTTTCTTAATGAGGTGTTATCTGATTCTTTCTAGGCAGAAATAGCTAGTATGGTAACCGAACCCAAGTTCGACTGTTTGCTGCTCAAAAGCCAATAATTCCAGAGGCAAGTGTCAGTAGAGAAGAAAGGTGCTTTAATCAGAAAAGCCGGAAATCTGGGGAAGAGGTGGACTTGTGTCTAGAGACCAACTCCAGAGATTCTGCTCAGCCATGACAGTTTTTAAAGGAAAAAAAACGGGGGGAGAATCTCAGTGAATCATGGAGGCAGGAGGTTGGGTTCTGCATCATTGAGTGCAGACTGTCTGACTTTCTCTTCAGATGTTATCTTGCCTGCATGATCTGCCTGCAGAATTGTTAAGGGGGCTGTCGGGGACAGAAGGCTAGTCACTTTTTACCTACTTAATTCTTCATTTTTTGTTGTCTAGGAAAAGAATCAACAGGTTAGACAAGGCATGGTGTACATTCAGGAGAGCATGTCAGGAGCTAGTTTCAATTGCTTAGTGATCTCATTTCTATAATTAGGTTCTTTTAAGGTTAGAGGGGAATAGAAATGTGCAAACAGGAAAGGGGCAAAAGAGGTGCTTTCAGTATAAAGTTTATTTTTTCCATGATGATGAACATCTCTTTCTCTAACTTACCTGGCAACACATTTAGAAAGAAAATGTTCTGCTACTTTCTGAGTGCATAAAGAGAAGGGACAGTGAAAATTATTGTTTGTATTGTGATAAAATGTAGGCTAGCACTGAATGTTAGAACTGGAAGGGAACTAAAAGGCCAATTCATCCAACTCTTCATTATGAAGATGAATAAACAGAGGCACAGAGTATTTAAGTGTTTTGCTCAAGGCCATTGAGACAGGTGGGCTGACATTGCGTTATCCACAAAACCAAGAACCTTACATTTATAGAATTCTAGGCTTCTGGTCCATTCCTTTTTATTATCCCATACAGCCTTCATTTTCATTAAACCTATATTGGAAAAATCAAATAATATCTCCTGCAGTGTACTTCCTCTAGGAAAAGTCAGTTTTCATCCTTGATTCAATGTTCAGTTTGTACTGTAGAAGAATGTTAGAAGAATCCAGTAGAGAGCAATGCCATTCCGTTGGAACTTATATTGTAGTGATATTGGCAAAAGGAGACTGTGGGACTGAGATAGAATACTTTTTTTTTTTTTTTATGAGCATAAACCTCTTTATTACATGCAATGCATTCTACCATTTACTTTGAATAGATTGAATAAAAGTAATAGTAACACACATCTAAAACATGTTTCTTCATTCCTAAGTCCCATGTTTATACAAGTGTGCTCAGAACTAGATATTAAAATAGTGTTGAGATATAATGCTGTATTTTTACTCTCATATACTTAGTTTGGGAATGTGCCTTAAAAAACTAAAATAGCATTCTGGTTTCAATATAGGCATTTTAATATGAAAAATGGGGTGGACATAGATTATCATTCATCTATGCTGGTTATAATTTCTTAAAGACTGCATCACCTAGTTTTATATTAAAGTCTACATTACAGTGGTTTCAACACAGGCACCATAATATTGTTTTTCACCCAAATAAATGGTTGTTGCCTTACTTTCAGTAGATAAGTGAATGATGGCTTTATGAGGAACTCCATGTTTGATATCGTAGAAAAAATATATATGGCATTGGTTCCTAAAATTTAATCAAATTTAGAAGATGCCATCTTTTTTCCCATTTTTATTGAGATGCAGCTGACATACAGCACTGTGTAAGTTTACAGTGTATAGCATAATGATTTGACTTACATATATCATGAAATGATTACCACAATAAATTTAGTGAACATCCATCTCATATAGATACAAAATAAAAGGAAAAACAATATTTTTCCTTGTGGTGAGAACTCAGGATTTATTCTCTTAACTTTCATGTATAACATATAACTGTGTTAATTAGTCATTTTGTACATTACATAAGATGTCATCTTTTGAAGATATGTTATACATGCATTCCATTTCTTCACAATCCTATGCCTATGAAATTTTAGGATTTAGATGTGCCAATGTTACAATACCCCCTTTAAAGGCTATCCGTGTACCCTGGATACTTCTTTACAAATTAGTCCTTTTTCTGTCTATAGCCTGTGAGTCAGTGCTTCCCAATGTGAGCTCATGCATTCTTAGGCTACTCAGAGGCTACTAATGGAGCAGGGTTGTGGGTGGTACACAAGCAATATCTGCTCTCACAAAGAGCCTATAGGACAGAGTACACTTAGCAGTGGAAAACCTGCTATGACGGGCTCAAGAGTCCAAAATACGTGAGCAGAAATTGCTTCCACTTGCTGTGATTGCAAAGGTCACATGTAGCTAATGGCATATGGTCTGCCAGGCAAACACATGTGTTTTAAATAAATAGGAAAATAAATTCCTTATTGTTAAATCAATGCTGATTAGTGGCATAATCTTTCATGATATGGAACCCAATGAAGAGAAATATGAAATGAGAGGTGTTGGTGAATCAGTTACAAATTATTGCTCTAAATTTTTTTTTTTTTTTCTTTTCTAACATTTGATCCCAGGGAACTTACATATCTGTCACAGTACTGTCAAATGAGAAAATGGGTAAATGCCTGAATCAGGATCCAGTTTATACTTGATCTGAAGGTTGATTGTTAATCAACATAATAGAACATGACTCAGTTTCAACTATCATTTGTGTGTGTGTGTGTGTGTGTGTGTGTGTGTGTGTGTGTGAAACCTCAAAGCAAAATCTAGTGTCTAATTCAGGGTTTCACATGCAAAAACATCCACTAATCATGATTAATTATAATATACAGTCCTGGGCTTCCCTGGTGGCGCAGTGGTTGAGAGTCCACCTGCCGATGCAGGGGACACGGGTTCGTGCCCCGGTCTGGGAAGATCCCACATGCCGCAGAGCGGCTAGGCCCGTGAGCCATGGCCGCTGAGCCTGCGCGTCCGGAGCCTGTGCTCCGCAACGGGAGAGGCCACAACAGTGAGAGGCCCACGTACCGCAAAAAAAAAAAAAATATATATATATATATACAGTCTTTTGCAACCAGAGTGTCACATTTTTAGTTTCAAATTTTGATCACTTCCTTGTTTCTTCTCATCATATATATGTGCCTAGTCTCTACATCCAGTTCATAATTTACTGACATGCTTAGAAATGAATTTCTCAGTCTCCAGGATTCATATAGTAGTCACTTCCTATATGTTGGTTGATTCACCCATTCACTAAATACAAAGGATGAACTCAATGCCGTATAATGCAGAGTGTGTTTCTTAAGGAACTCACAGTCTAATGAACTGATTGACTAAGGATTTTGATTGAACTATTGTGTGATAAATAATACACAATAATTATCTAATAAATAATAAGTAACTAAAAAGTAAGTGAAGGTTCAGTTATGCATAGCATTGAGCCTAACATCAGGCCCAGACAAGACAGCAAGTCTCAAAGCCACAAGAGCTTCATTTTGAAGTATGTGTCATATCTTTCAGCCCCTTTTTGGTTGTCATATTCAGGTATTGCCCATTATATAATAATCCTTGCATTTTCACCCCAGTTAATTTGATATCTTTTTTGTAAAAGGTTAATCTTAAATTATGAAGTATTGTTACCAAAAACAACAAATGACTTTAAGTATTCCAAGTCATAATCCAATAACATTTCAGAAATAATATGCCCTATGTAGAGCATTACGGACTTTGCTTTTCTTAAAAACAGTATCTGAATATTGTCAGAGATAGAAGTGACCAAAAGATCTCATGTAAAAGAACATTGTCTGTATTGTTTACTGTCTCCTTTCCAAAAACCTATAGTAAGAGTAGAGTTCAGGAAAGTAATGTCTGGAAATGCTGTCAAACGTTAAATGAACCCAAATTTTCAGGTTAATAAAGGTCCAAAATAGGTATTTTCCTTTTCTGCTTGAATAAGGCAAAACAGTTTTCTCTGATGCGGGCTACTGAATTCTTTTAGAAGAATTCCAGTCTACATTTAATATTCATTGGACATCAGATTAAATGTCCTCATTGGTAGAATTACGGGCCAGATAGCTTCTTCTTCTTTCTCAAAGCAGTATTGTTAGCTATAGTCATCATGCTGTACTTTAGTTACAAATACAACTGTACAACTTATTGTACAAATAAATACTTTGTACAAAACCACTCAATACATAAGAGGTCCTAGATTTGAAGACCTTCCTGGAATGACTAAGTCCATTTCTTTTTAATATACAATGTTGTTATCCTTGAAAAACTTCCTGGTTAAATGGCTCCCATGACCTATGATTCATATGCGATTCAGTTACAGTTGGGGAACTTGATAATTGGCTCTACATTAGATTTCCAGAAATCATTTGTCTTATAACTGAAAGTTTGTACCTTTTAACCAACATCTCCCCATTTCTCACCCCCCAGTCCCCCAGCAACCATCATTCTACTTTCTTTTTCTATGAGTTTGCTATTTTTAGATTCCACATATGAAATCATAAAATATTTGTCTTCTTTGACTTATTTCATTTCACATAAGGCCCTCAACATTCACTGATGTTGCTGCAAATGGCAGGATGTCCTTCATTTTTATGGCCAAATAATATTCCATTGTAGATCAGGACAATGCAAGTCAAAACCAAGGAAATTCAAGGAATTTCAAGTTCCTTGAAAGATCATCCGGTTGTGTATTTGCCTGTGAGCTAACTTTTCAATTTTCCTTTTGTTTATTAACCTTTATTTTTTTTTAAAAAGAATGTGTGTGGGGGGACGGGGGAGTGGAGAGGGAGAGGGAGGAAAAGAGGAGAGAGAGAAAGGGAGAGAGAAACAGAATGTATAACATTGTAAGCCAACCAGTGTTTACCCTACTTCCAATACTTACATTCTTCTTTCTGGTACTAATAGAAATTGAAGTCTGTGATGTAACATTTTCTACTACAGCTTTCTTAAGGTAAAGAAAAGGGGTTGAAAGTTAAAGATATAATGTTCTTTTAATATATATGGCTATTTAATCCCTTAGCTCATTTTTCCTCATATCTCTTTCAGGAATGTATCATTAATATAATCATTTTATAAGGTTCAAATATGTTAAATACTTTATACAAAACCATACAAATAAATGAGCAATCCTAGATTTGAAGACATTTCTGGAATGACGAAGTCTGGTTTCTCTCTAATATACAATGCTTCTATCCTTGAAAAACTTCCTAGTAAAATGACTCCCATGACCTATGATTCATATGTGATTCAATTACAATTGGGGAACTTGATAACTGGAAACAAATGAAAGAAATTTATTTTCTAAATAATTTTCACTTCTTATTCAATGATTGCTAAGTAATAATTTTCACTTCTTATTCAATGATTGCTAAGTAATAATAGCTAGTAACTAGTGAGCACCTCATAATGATCCTGACATCTATTATTATTATTATTATCATTATTATCTTCATGGTATAGCTAGGAACACAAAGACTTGGAAATGTTAAGTGATATATGCAAAGTCACACACACTGCTTTCAACTAAACTAAACAAAATTTGTGTGTGTGTGTGTGTGTGTGTGTATGGTTTGTTTTGTTTCACTTCAAAAGGTTCCAAGATCTCGAGGACTTTGAATAATTTTTACTTTGTCTTTTCTTTTACCAGTCTCCTTTGGGGCTCATCTACTTGTCCAGCTATGATATTATAACAAAAGAAAATTGGAATTCTATGGCAGATGATCTAAGGTTTTCATTTCATTAATGGAGAAATTTGGGACAAGACAAGGGACAGAGGAATATTCGGCAGGAATTGCTGGGGGAACAAGTAGTAAGCTGTGTATTGATTTTCTGTGGATCATGTTTGAGTGGTTGAGATTTCACTGCCCTGAAACAGGTTATCTTACAGACCATTTATTTGTCAGGGTATGATTTTATTAGCAACCAGTTCCGGGCCTTGCATGAGAATGAATCTTCTCACAGCCTGAGCATAAAAGACTAATGAAATTCAAAATCAACACCGCATTTGAAAGCTTTAGCTCCGGATCAGTGAGGGGAGGAGGTTGGAGTTAATGTCCCATTCTGTTCTGCTCAGATGAAGCTGATAACAAGTACTACATGTGTGGATGCGTTTTCATCTCCATCTGCTGTGCTGAGTGTTAGCTCTCTATTTATTCTAGCTCATCCCCATGTTTGTGCTGATGGTAAATAAAAGGTGTAGCACAGGAATGAAAGGAAAATAGTGATTTTAACCATTTTGGAAAAGAAAAATGGTGGGGTTAGGCATTTCTTATAAAATAAGGGAAGTACAAAAAGACTTGTGAAGGCACTTAAAGCTAACTTAAACTCTCAGGGCCATTGGAAGTTCAGCGTGCAAAAAAATCCCCAAAACAAAAAAACTTTATGTAAAATTTAATCAAATTGATCAGAGCATTCAACATCTATATACTAATGTTTTAATGATATCCTGTTTAATAAGAGTAGTAAAAATGCTAAAATTTTTTTAAAAATTATTCTAGGTTAGAAACAACAGGCTACTTATTTTATAAGATGATCTAAATAAGTCTTTCTAATGCAGGAAAAAAAAAAAATCTCTTTAACTCTCACAGAATGTTTAAGGCTGTTTAAACAGTTGCCTGCCGGAATTTCTCAGTTTATATAGGATCCAGGAATCCAATGGTAAAGAACTTGAATCCACTTCAGATATAACTTAACACATCTGATATGTTGAGATGTATGTTTTTTCTCAGGGGCAGAGTGCTGGATCCTGGAGAGTTGTGTCTAGAGAGGGATGAAGAAGAAGGAAAGCATCATGGTGGACAATGGTGGTGGTAGGATCCATAGACTTAGCAGCAGGTCTGGGAGTTGTGAGTGAGCCTTGGTCACTGGTACAGTGTAACGCTGCATTTGAATACATCCTAATACAGCTTCACACCAACTCTTACCTCTTTTTAAATATAATAGTTGTTTATTGTGAGGAGGAGAACACTAGGATTTTTTTTTTTAAAGGCTATTACTAAGAACCTGATTACCTTGGCTGCAACACCCCGCTCAACACTTTAAAAAGTTATCTAGAAAGGAGAGGTGCTTGCCTGCAGGAGAAAAACAGAATGAGTTACAAAGCAGCAGGTGGTTCAAGAAGAATACAGCACCAAGCAGCAACAGCAGGAAAACAGTGACAAAACTCACCTCATTGGTGGTTGAGTTGAGCATTGATGACAGTTTCAAAGCTCTGGAGACAGGGAGGCAATTAACAGGGAGAGACGCTCTCCAAACACAAATGACCACAGGACAGAAGTGGCCCGTATGAGTAACTGGCAAGACAAACCACCCCACCTTGAAGACTCCTAGAAAATTACCTAAGTGCGTAAGAACTAAGGTCTACCTCTTGGCAGTTGGGAATTCTTAATGCCAATAATGTAAGTCCAACTTATTAAAGTGATCTTTTAGATCTTCACACCAGTGGGTCCTTGATCCTTACAGATGGTACTTCAGACTTTGCAGTCAGCTGATCCCTTGAGGGTTCATCGCAGTAACAGAACCTCCTACCTATCTGTCTTCAGCTTGAAAGAACATAACCTGACAGGTTCAGAAGCCTACCCACAGGGATCTTTCCACACACAGAATAATTTACTTTTAGTGTACGACCTGGAGAATCATATTTTTTTATGATAGTCTCAAAGCTTCTCAATTTCAACTTCATCTTTGGGTGTTTCTTTTATCTCCTTGCCTTAGTAGAATCCAGTTTTTACCTGAGGAATTGCTTCTCATCATGACCTCTGTAAAAGAAATAGCTGTGTATTCATAATTCTCATACCTCAGGGTCAGAATATGGAGCTGGTACCTATCATCTTACCATACTGCACCTCCTTGCTTATTATTGCCTTTTATAAAATGTTTAGTGTCTGGTCATTGAATATCTTCTGGCCTTCTTTATCCTGCTATCTGTTAATCACCCTGCCATTCCTCTTGATTCAGCAAAGATTTTGACACCTGGATCACCATATTTCTCTTTACTAAACCTGGCATCATTCTGGATGATTTTAATATCAGTTTTAATATCTGAATGAATTAGCCATTCTAAACTTCCTTATCTCCAAACACTTTTCGACCCTCCATCTTAGCTACCCACTTACTTGACCACATGTCTGTAACTGTAATTCACATTTTTCATTCATCTGTAAAAATCTTTGTCAAGTATTACATCCTGCTATTATAATCTTTTAGTTTTTCAGTTTGCCTGTCCAATTACTCCCACTTCAGTCTTTTATACCTTTATTGAGACTTTGAGTCTAACATCTCTCTACCTGCTCCAAATACATCATTCAGGTCTTTTTATCCCATCCTATCCATATTACTGATAATCTTATTATGTTGTTTTCCATTTCAAGAAACATCATAATATATTTGTTAAGGACATGGACTCTGTAGCTGCAAAATCTGGGTTCAAATTCCATCCCTGAAGCTTCCTAGATCATTAACGTGTGGTTTGATTTCTGTTTCTTAATATTCACAATAGTAGTATTTATTTTACAGGGTTGTTGTAAGGGTGAAGTGACTTCACTCTTGGTTGGCAGTTATTAACATTACAATATACAATTTATATATAAGCATTTATTATCGTAAGTTTGACAAAACTACAAACTCCCTTGTTCATCCTGTTTTTACCCCATCCCTCTGGCAAATCTCAAAACATGGATCAAACCAAAAGATTCATTTTAACCATACCTCTACTGAAGTAGCTAATTCCTGCTGGAGGGAGTTATATATTTGGTACCAGTACAAATTCATTGTCACAAAATGCAAGGTCTTATGATTCTCTGGACATTCTATTATTTCTCTTTTTCAACCCACTCTCACCCTCTTCACTACAATTAGTGAACTTTCCACTCTCCCCAAATTCCTAATGCCTAAAATCACCCCCCCAAACACACACACCTTAGTCAAGTGATGTCATCTTCTTCACATTAGACACTTAAAGGGCAGTGGGCCAGTAAGCATGAATTCTATTAACGTCCCTCCACTAAACAAACCAACCTACTTCTAATTGTCATTTTCCGCATTCTTACCTCTTGTAATAAAAGGGATGCCCTTATTATTTGAAATCAATTCTGCCACCTATGTTTTGATTCATCCCTCATACCACCTTCGAAAATACACTTTTTGTTTCTGTTTATTTGTGTGCTTATTAACTACTGCCTCTAAGTTGAATCTTGCACATTGCTTGTGAGTGTTTTCACATCCCTTTCTGCATCAGGAAACAGTTATCTACCCTAAATTGCCAGATGCCATTTTCTATCGCTTTCTTATTCTCTCTGAAGAAAACTTCTGATAACAGTTGCCTTTATTCAGTCTTTTGTTCATCATTTCTCATTCACTGTTCAATTCACTTCAGTTTGACTGACAACTTATGATCTCAATACTATCATCAATGCAAATTAATTTTTTTTTTCTTTTTTCTTGACTCAGGCAGCATCCATTGATTTTCTCCTCCTTCTCAGAATAATGTATTGACTAAACTTCAGTAACACTACACACTCTTGGCATCCTCACAGTGTTCGCTCTTATGGACTCATTCTCATCTATGCAACTCTTACAAGTTGGAGTTCTTTAGGATTTGAGCCTGGATTCTCTTCTCAGTATATAATCTCTCCAAAATTCTATCTTTCACTCTTTAATACTTAAAATTCGATGACTCACTGTTTTATGT
The DNA here is from genome assembly GCF_963455315.2 of Globicephala melas. Taxonomy (NCBI): domain Eukaryota; kingdom Metazoa; phylum Chordata; class Mammalia; order Artiodactyla; family Delphinidae; genus Globicephala; species Globicephala melas. Next base: position 78,724,658 of record NC_083319.1, on the reverse strand, counting down.
CTTTAAGCCTGGATACCCTCTGAGGTCTAGACCCTTATATCCATACAAAAATCTCTTTTTGGAAGCTTCAGTGTCACTTTATACTCAACATATGCAAAAAGAATCATGATCATTCACTCTAAACCTGTATTTCCTTCTGTAACTCTTCTAAATGAATGGCAACACCATCCATCTAGTTGTGCAGGTCAGAATCTAAGTATCTGTTGTTGAATGTCTCCTTTCCCCTCATTTCCCACATCTAATACATCTCCCAGTTCTCTTAGTCATTCTACCAATATATCTTGATTCCATTTCTTTCTACATTTTATTTATTATTCCCCATTCCAGGGCCAATCATCCCTCACCTATATTGTTTATATAACCCCTGAACAAGTTTCTCCACATCAATTTTTGTCCCTGTTCAATCAGTTCTTCTTAATGCAGTCACAGTGATCATTTATTTGTCTTTTCAAAAAGCAAATTTTATGTCACTCCATTTCTTCTCCCTCTCATAACTCTCCAGTTGCTTCCAAAAGCCCTTCGAAACAGTCAAAATCTTTAACATCACCTAGAAAGTAATGCATAGTCTTACCCCACTGTAACGCCTACATCATTATTTCAGACGTGTCTCAAATTATTCTCTGTGCTCTTATTTTTCAGAGAGGTGGGGATTTTCCTTATGTATTTATTTATGATTTATTTAAAACAGCTTTATTGAGATTTTATATACAAATGATGCACATTTTTAACGTGTGTAACGATGAGTTTGGACATATGCAAACACCTGTGGTACCATCACCACAATCAAGATAACAGGCATATCCAAGACCTCCCAGAGTTTCTTCCGTGTGTGTGTGTGTGTGTGTGTGTGTTTGTGTTAAGAACACTTAACATGAGATCTTTCGCAGTACACAATACCATCTTGTAAATTATAGGGACTATGTTGTATAGCAGATCTCTAGAACTTATTCATTTTGTATAACTAAACTACCCATTGAACAGCAACCCCCATGTACCCCTCCATTCTACTTTCTCCTTCTATGAGCCTATTTGATATGCCTCATATAAGTGGAATCCTACAGTATTTGTCTTTCTGTGACTGACCTATCTCACCTAATATATTGCCCTCAAGTTTCATCATGTTGTCGCATATTGCAGAATTTACTTCTTAAGACTGTATAATATTTCATTGTATGTATATATGACATTTCCTTTATTCATGTACTTGTCAGTGGACATTTAGATTGTTTCTTCATCTTGGCTCTTGTACTTCAGTGAACATGGAGGTGTTCACTGAACACTCCTTGAGTTCCTGAATATCTCTTGTGATCTTAATTTCAACTATTTTGGATAAATACCTAGAAGTGGGATTGTTGGATCATATGGTAGTTCTATCTTTAAGCTTTTCAGGAACCTCCATACTATTTTCCATAGCACCCCTACCATTTTAATTTCCTCCAGCAGTATATGAGGGTTCCAGTTTCTTCATATCTTTGCCAACTCATTATTTTTTGTGATTCTTTTTTATAATAGCTATCTCTACAAGTGTGAAGTGATATCTCACTGTGGTTTTGATTTGCATTTCCCTGATGGTTAGTGGTGTTAACATCTTTTCATACACCAAATAATTTTGTTATAACAAGAAAACCAATGAATTTGAAAAAAAATTAATTATTTTTTACATTAAATACTGTGACTCAATTATCAACTTTAGTTTTGTAATGTCAGTACTTAACTCTAATTAGATTTAGGTCTATGGAAATATTTAGATTTTGTATTAGTTAAAATTAATATCTAATAGAGAAATGGCTTTATATTTACCTCAATTTGATGAAAGTCTAATTAGGTTTTTAAATGTAATCCATATTTTAGAATGCACGTAATGACTTTTCTTTTTCTCTCTTTCTGGCATAAATATTTTGTCACATTTTAGGAATATCGTACAACAAAATAGGTTAGTGTAAAGGAATATATGAGCAATTAGTATTAGTGAAAATCTTTGTGCTTATGTAAAAATCATTTTGTTCAAACCACATTTTATAAAATAGAATACAATGAATATAATAAGTTAGAGAATTGAACAAGGTTAAAGATGATTTTAGAAATGTTTTTGAAAATAGTAGCTTGTTTGTGAGTGTGGTTTGGCTCCCCGAATGCTTTCATGTATATAGTGGTTCAGAATTAGGCACATATCCTTTCAAATAGCAGTTCTGCTACTGACCCACAAAATGTATCAGGAAACATACATAAAATCAGTACTCTGGTGTCCTTATCTGTAAAGGGGGAATAGTAATACTTACCTCAATGAGCTGTTATAAAGTTTATACTTAATATACTTAATAATGACTTTAAGCATTAAGCACAACCCTGGCCCAATTAAGTCCTAAATTGGGAAATTACTATTTTACCCCAAATGATTTCTACCGTGCTAGAATAGCACACTGAGCACAATAATCACTTAATAAACACCATACCATGCTGTGGCTGCTCAATAAACATTATTATAAATCAGTGGCTGATCAATAAGGAGGAGAATATGTCTGTTAAGGCTTTTTATATGATATATCTAGTTTTATCAAAGAGCAGTAGAATACTTATCTGACCAGAACCTAATCAGCTTCATAAAAAATAGGAGGTATTGTCATATACAACTTGAAGCTTTCTTGGTACCCCATTTTATTTTCAGATTTTAGAGGAGAAATGGTACATTCGAATTACGTTAAACCAAGCTAGATAAAACTGTAACATTTCCAGCTTCCATAAGCCTTAACTAATTCATTGGCTAGCCACATTGGATTTGTCTATATGGCAGAAAGAATGGCAGCACATAAGCTTGCTCAGGTCTATGCCCATAATCTTGTGCATAGCAGGGCTAGGCTGACTGATGACCTTGACTGCAAAATCGAAGTCAGAATTGTTAAGCAATAAACTTTTACCTTCATGTGTATGTGCAATTTTGTTTTTTCACCCACATTTTGTTTTGCTTTGTTGTCTCCCTAACTCATTTTTCCTCTGTTATTTGTGATAATGCCTGCTCAGGATGTTATACCTGTATAATATTTTAATCTTTATCCTGCAAATGTATATATATGATTTAATTTGAAGTACAGAATAGCTTCACGATAACCAGAGATTTGAAATACAGAAACTAATGTTTAATCCATTTCCAAGAAATGGATCTTAAGATCCTGCTTGGAAATTTAATCAAGTTTTTTACCTTAACTAATTCTTGGCTAAAGAACCAATGTCAATCTGGGAAGACTGGCCTATCTGACAGAGAATGCATATTAATAATTGAGGGATGAAGGAAGGAAGCACTTAGATATCAGTGTGACAGATAAAACATTCTCAGTCTCACAGCCAATCATAAAAGTTAGGAGATTTTTCTGAATGTACTGCAACTGGTAAGCTGAAAATCAGCCTGACAATTAAAATAGACTGTCCCCTGGCTTGCTCTAAAATGATATCCATTGCATAGAATTTGAGAAGTGCTAAATGTTAGTATATATGTAACAAGTTTTACACAATGCATCTTGCATGGTAGAGGACCTATAAATACAATTTCCCTTAATGTTGAGGCAACTCGAACTGAGAAGTTCTGTTTGCTTTTACAGTGTGCCCCTAGAAGTTCTTAACTGTGTCACAGCCTGAAAAAATATTGGGCGATGCTGCCCCAGGGCAAAGGGAAGAAGCCAAGGCATTACGCTGCAGCATGTCACACAGCAGGCAATTTAAGATCCTAGGTTCTGAAATCCATCTCTTGAAATAGTTCCTAGAATAGATATAGGACATTTATTTCAAGAAATTCAAAACCAATCTTTTATCCTATCTCATTTATTCACACTACTCACCTGTGAGAAATGAGAAGGTCAAATAATACCAACCCCAGAGTTTTGATACATAGATCTGATAAGTGATTTATTCAGAAACATAATGTTTAATAGATCTCAATGTTCTAACTCCCAAAGCTTTGCAATGTTTCTTGACTTAATGAATTAACTAATTTCTTTGTGAAGAGGGCAGTGATTAGTTCTTGTTTTACTGGCCCTTATGGATGAAAATGTCATTTATCTTGAATGTGTTCACAATAATGGTCACCTAGGGTCTTTTTGGGATTGCAGCTCAAATAAACAAATAAAGTCCCTTTCTGGGATTGCAGCTCTAATAAACAAAGTCCTGAACTAAGCATTAGCATTGCCAGATTTAAATCACTTTCTCTATTCAAGTTAGTTTCCTAGGACATGTGCACCGAAAATTCTAACTTTATCATGTTAGTGAGGAAGATTTGTAAGGATCCCATTTTATAGGGTCTGAAAGAGCAACAGCATAACCACTATTGTCCAGGACCCTCACTCAAATGAATAATAAATATAAACTTATTTAAAAATAAGATTTTAAATAATAAATGACTACATTGCGTGGAAAGAGCAGGTTCACACATCCCATTAGAATGGCATTCATTATCTGCAGGCATTTCCACAGTTCTTGCTGACCTTTATTAAACCATCACTAACAAACTCCTTCAGGTGACTGGTAAAACATGTTGAAATGAAATGAAATGAGGAAGTTAATATCTGGATGTGGAGAGACATTGCTGTGTTTACAAATGGAGAAGTTAAACTCCCAGTCAGTTTCTAAAGTGGAAATATACCACGCAAAAGTGTGCATAGCACAAAGCTTACCACTGTAAAGGAGATTTTGGAAATATATCTAAACAGCCAAAGTAAAAAAAAAAAAAACCCTTCTTAGGGAGAGAACTGTAAAATTTAGAAAAAATTACTGTTTGGCATCATAAGTTAGGGCACTACTTTAGTCATGGATTAGGAGGAGAATCAAAGGGATAGCTAATATAATTTTCATTACAAATAAGTAGGAGTTTAGGAGAAGCTGAAACCTGTGGGAAAGATGAAATTAGGAATTTCTAGAGTCAATGATGTAACTGAAGGGGTTGTAAGAAAAGATACTTAATATACAGTTCCTTAAATCACTGATGTAAAATCCCTCTCCCTCTCAGGCTATGTATGTATGTATGTGTTTGTGTATATGAAATGGACGATCAACTGACTGAGCCTTAAACAAAGAGAAGAATCATGGATACATGAGCCTTAATTGGGATGGGAAATTACAAGGAATCAGAATCATAAAGTTAGAAGCCATAGCAATCATGAAAATACAAGTCCATGGACATGTTTAGGAATCTTGGGAACAAGTAAAACATACACTTTGAATTGCCATCTAGATAAACCTCATTTTATTTTCCATTCTCAAGTAATATTTAGTTGGAATTTCATTTTTATAATTTTGAGCCACTTGAAAAAAACTATTTCTTTTGCATATCACCATCCTCTAATAATATATTGCTGGGCTTTGTTTTCTGTAGGTTATTTTTTTCTTTCACATCCCTCCCCCATCACATGTCTGACCTTACTCCTTAATGACAATTCAATATCATTGGTTTTAGCCGTCATCACAATCTTAATTAGTTCCTGTTTTTAGTCTCTCTGTGCTACATGCTTTTGTCCATGATGCCACCAACTACCTTTCTTAAAATTTTAAATCATCTTTCCCTTTTTAAAAAACTATGATAGCATCACTTCATAGCAAAATACTTTGATCTTTGCATTTTTATACTCAAGGGTATTTTGACTTCACTGTTTGACCCTTTGTTTTGTCTTTGCTCTGTTACTGGTGGGGAGAGTTACAACACCTTATGCAAAGCAATAAAAAGATGGGTGCAGAACAGAGTGAGTGGTAGAACATGTGCAATCTGGCCAGTAGAAACACTCATAGGACATCTGAAAGCAATTTGGCATATTTTTCTCATTGGTTAATTACCACCTCAATCATAATGCATATCATTGGCATCTGTCTTTAATATAAAGTAAAATGAACAATAACCAAAACTTCTCATTATAAAAAATGAGTTCTGCAATATTTTTACTCTCAACCATTAGACATCTCTCTCACACACACACACACACACAAATTTATAATGGTAAAGTTATAAAGAGTAAAATTTGAAATTGAAAAAAAAAATCTAAGTGATGCATAAAATTTTAAAATATATTTACAGAACATAAAGTAGGATAATGAAAATGTAATAAATGGAAATGGTGTAATGGAAATGGTTTAATACATTTTAGTAAAGATTGATCAGTGTTGATATATATCTTTTTTTTGATATATATCTTAAGCATTAGGCTTGTTCTTTTTAAATATATATTATTAAAATGCTGTCAGGGTCAGAATGGTATGTCTATTATCTGGTCATTCTCCTCATTGGTTAAAGAATTGCTTAAAATAGAGAATTCAAATTACTTTCCCAGCTAGCCTCAGTCAACCTCCCCAGCAACATTCCCTAATTCCTCCCCAATTCCTTAACATAGTCCTTAAGACCCACACTGCAATAATCATATTGAGGGTCTTATTTGTATTTTCACAATCTCACACTTTATAGTTCCTGAAACATCCCTTCAGAGCCTCTTCATCTTCCCTCATTTTTCTGCCTGGCAAATACTTATTTACCCTGAAGGTTTGGTTGACCTCCATGACCACAGTCAGATTTGATCACTCCCACCTTAAGAGCATAGTACTGACATGATGGTATTCATTGGACAGATGCCCATTTCTCAACATATTCCATCCATCACTAATCATCAATTTAATAAAGGCCAAGATTTAAGAACCAAGGTTTACACATTTGTATATTCCCTTCAATATTTTTCAAATATTTTGTGCACGTTCCAAAAATTTTGCTAAATAACTAAAAAAGCGATATAGTAGAAGCCTTGAAGAGCTTCACAATGAATTACCATGTACCCTCTGGGAATTTTCTTAAGCTCTTTGTGCCCTAGAATTTATTTTTGTTTGTTTGTTTTGTTTTTCTCATTTTAAAAACAATGATGGTCATACCAACCTCATAGAATTGATATATACATGAATGTATGTATGCAAAGGACTAAGAACTGTGATTGGAATAAAGTACGCATTCATAAATTCAGATATGTAAATTAATTTCATGTCTTGAATACTTACATCAGTCCTAACTGGAAGTAAGAATACACAAAAGTTCTTGAACTATCTACCAGCTCTGGGATTTCCTATGGCTGGTGAGTAAAAGGCAGACATGTGAGAATTGTTCTGCTTTTGTTTACATATCCTGATACATTGTATAATGTGATTCGGATTTTAACATTCATGTAAGCTGCAGTGGTAACTTCCATGTAATGGACTGTGGCACTAAAAATTAGAGAATTCAATTGAAAGGAATTATGGTAGTGTTGGCTGTTTTCAATGAACTAGTTTGAAAGTTAATTATTTTTTTAATAGCTTTACCAAGAAAGTAACTCTTCAGGAAGCTTAAAAAGCATAATTTCTCTGACTGCTTTTCATCGAAGTCCTTTTACTCCCTGTTGTGCTGACCTATTAAAATCAGTATTGAATCACATGTTGAATGCAGAACTTTGGATAATTCTTTGCTAACAAGTAAATAAAACATTTCAGAGATAATCACAAGGTTTTATTTCTGCCAGGTAGGGGCTCTCACATTTGACAGTTATATCTTAATGTCAAACTGAAAGCAGACATTTACAGTGATTACTCAGTGCAGTAAGGAAGGGGACCTTTCCCTTCTAGATTCTTACCCTTTAAAAACACTCCTTCACCTGTCTCAGTTTTTGGCAAGGAAAGTCACTATGGCCAGTTTTGTGGTTGCTTCTCCATACTTGGTAGTAGTTGTTCTGGAGAAAGGAAAGGAGGAATATACTTCAGTGAAAGAGGGAGACTTATACTGGTGATCACTTTTTATGAAAGAGAAAAAAGATGTTTTGGACTCACTCAGTTTTGTTGAGCGTGACCTATAACAGCAGTAATTTAGAAGACACTGTTATTAAGGCAATTCTATGACACTGTAAGGAGGGTAACACAGGTATCTGTCTTCGGGGGGGGGCAGTAGTGGTGAAGGTTATGATATAAACAGAAATAGACATATTATTTCCAAAATAGTATCCCTCGCCTTTTAAAAAACAATCAGTTTATGAACTAGCTTACAAACGTGTTTGCACGAGTGGTTTTGTAAAGGGATTTATTTGAGAATTCATTCTTTCAGCAATCTGTTTTGTAAGAGGCAGTGGCATATATAGATCTTAGAGAAGAAATGTGACTATCCTAAAACAGAGGTGAGGGCGAATACCACAAATTGCCCTGGAATGGAGTAACAGCCAGATTTGAAGTTTATAAATGTTCTGGAAATTGATCATGCGTCTTGGCCTCTGGACATTTTCCAGACCCTTCCAAGACATATCTCTCCAGACAGAGGTGTAGCTTGCTTCCTATTCTCCTATGAGGTGATGTAGCAGGAATATGGCTTGTCTGCCAATCTGCTAGATCCATATGAGACATCAGTTCAGAATAGAACAATATGCAGGCAACATGACGAAATCCACACAGGAGTCTGGTTTTCAGGGCCATCAGTAGCACCGGAGGCTTTACTGTACAGTGTCCAGCATGAGCATCGTGAACTGCAGGGTAGTGCCCAGCATAAGGGCAAGGAGGTCATAACTGGAACAGCCTTCACACCTAACTTTGTGATCCTACTGATGAGTCTGAGAACATTTAAGTGTCTTCTAATAAATCTATTGTCTTCTTAAGCTAGTTAGTGGTGGTTCTCCTGCAACTAGAAGCCATGATACATGGAGATAGCAACAAGAACTCATACTTCTCCCAATTTCTAGAGTATATAAATGACAGTGACCCCAGATTGAATGATATTAACTATGTATATATAAATGAATAGATAACTATGTGATACTGAATACGAACTTCAGAATTGCATTATTTCAAGGTCCTGGTGAAAGTAGTCCTTTGGACAAGTCATTTAAGCATTGATATGGCTTTTTGCAGCTCAGAAATTTGCTTTTAAAGTATCAATGTAAATAACTCCCTAAGCCCATAGTTATGAGGGTTAAATAAAATGATTTTTAGAAAATGATTCAAAAATACCTGGAACACATATAGCACTCAGCAAATTTTGGTTGCCTTTGCTGATGTAGTAGTAGCAATGATAGTAGTAGTAGTAGTGGTGGTGGTGGTAGTATGACCTGATAAAAATTTTTTGTTACCTCACTTATTCTCACAGAAGCCTCAGTAAGTAGTATAATTTCCAGTTTTAGTAATGAAGAATATGATGTTGGAAGTTTAAATATCTCATCCCAAATCACACAGATTTGAAATAACAGTCGACATTTCTCCAAAACCTGTGTTGCCCAATTCCCCATATCGCTTACCCGAGTCAAAGGCCGACAAACACAAAGGTACGAGTCAGGATGCATCAGTGGTCAAAGCCTGCATGAGTGAAGAAGGAAGGCTCAAGAGTCAGGGCAGGTGCCAATTTTCCCCAGAACTGGAGATCAGTAGTTTTTTAGAGGACCGACTATGCTCCATGTACTGCTGTAAGCTCTTCCTAGGTATCATTTCATTTAATGACCACAAGAAACCAAGAAGACCAGTTTTAGAGTGAATTATCAACCTTTTACAGGAAAACTGAGACATAACCACTTTTGCAGGGTCACAGAGCTTGCAGATGCTGTAGCTGGGAACTGAAGCTAAACTGACTTCCAAGTGAGTCTGTGTTGATTAAGCCAATGTTTTATCATCTCCACTTTGCTCTGGTTAGCAACTCTTTCTCTGGTGTCAGACTAACCTGGATTGCTGTGTGTGGTAGTTAAGAAGTGACAATATGTGAACATTTGCATTGTTTAAGGGGTTTGTTTTTGTCCTTTTGCTTGTTTGTATTTGTTTTATCTTTTGGTGTTCTTTTTCTCTTTGTTTAAGTTCAGGCTTGGGAAGGAAGTAGTGAAGAGTCATTTAAGTATGTGAATAATGACTTATAAAGTCTAATACACAGGAAACACAGTAATAGTCTCTCATGGGTGTGTATGTGTGTGTGTGTGTATATATTTGTGCAGTGACATAAAATCTAGGGAATGGAGAACACAGTACTTGATAATTTCAAGTACTCGTACATTTTAATGATTATTATTGATATTTCCATCATGAATTCTTGTTTCTGTGGAATGGATCATATTAAAGAGCCAAGAATAAACTTGCTTAATCGTATATATCTTAAGATTATAGATGTCAGTAATTCTTATATTTCTGTATATCTTAAATTTATTTATCACTAAATATCCCCCCCTATTTTCTTTCCTGACTGGTCGTCTTCTCCCTATGTTCTCCCTAGACTATAGTTATCAGTCTAAATGGAACCTAAATTTTACAAGAAAAATAGCATATGTAGAAAAACTTTGCGAGAAGAGTAATAAATAACTTTTTTTTTGATGCTTTGCGCTAAGTTGATGTCTATATATATGGTGGCAATAAACTGACTTTTTTAGTAGTACAATTTCTGTCCAATTAAAACATGCTTAAAGTATGCTTATTAGCATGTGTCTGAGTTATGTATGAATAAATGCATACAAATCTTCCATTTGTTGTACTTGGAGCAGATGAAACTAATAGGAGTGCCTACAGCAGGTGAGGAATAGTCTGCCTGCAGTTCAACTACAGAGTGCACATGATTCTTACTCTTAAAGCCTTCATGTCATTAAACTGTTATTTATTGATCCTGCTGTCAAGGCAGCAAAGAAGAGTAATTTTAAAGCTCAGAATGAAAAAAATAAATTAAAAAATCCCTTTTCTGATAGATTGTGCATATCCAGTGCAATCCATTTTCATATGTTCCCAGTTCTTGATTTCCTTATATGGCCAGAAGTAATGTAACCATAAATGAGATAAATGCATGAAATATCTTCTCTGCTTTTTCAATTGATAGTGTCTTGTGTTTAATTCATTTATCAAAAGTATTAGTATCAGGAAAGGAGAAAATGTAGTAAGTCAGTGCCACATTAGAAAGATAATAAATGCTTAATTTTATCTTTTGGTATCAATTTGTAACATTTTTTTAAAGAAGAGATTGCTAATAGGAAAGATAGATATTATGGTGATGATTAAAATGATCTATTCCTCCCTGTTTTTGTTTTTATTTTTATTTTTGTTTTGTCTTCTTCCTGTATACTTTATTTTCAACTTGTGGAATCTACAAAGAAGCAACAGCAAACAGCCATGTTAACTAATTCCCTATCTCTTTGGAAAGGGGGATTTTTAAAAGCAATCATGACCTGTGATTTGAAATATAATATGAATTGTGTGTGTGTTGATTTTTTTATTTGACTGGGGTTTTTCTTTAGTATTCTTTACTATAACTTTCTGTGCAAGTTTTAAATACAGTTTTCATTTAGGACATTGAATTTTCTACTAACTTACAATACAGTACTGATAAACTGCACTGTTATTTCCTTTCCTTGTGCACTCATTTATGTATTGAGAGCGCTGAAAGATTTAATATATCGGTTTAGTATTTTTAACTGTCACTGAATTTGCTACAAATGTGGGGTCTTCATTTTTTGATTGTGGAATCGTGCTACAATTTCTATGCTCTTGCTGGCTTGATCACTCTCTTCTATGATGGATCCAGAAGGAGCAACACCAGGTGGCAGATATCTGCCCCAGGGAAACAGCTAGGTATGTTTCCTTTTATACTTCTGTACTCTGTTAGCGTTTGGTAATGATGGGGTTGCAGACTTTCTCCAAATTTTTCTGCGGAGATTCAAGTGTCTCCTTCTCTACAATGTTACTCTTATTGAACCAGTCAATGATTTCATTACACTTGTAGAAAATCTTCTATTTGTCCTCATCATTGACATTGCCTTTGATTTTTTTTTTTACATTCGACGATGGCTTTCACATTGAAGATGTAGGATTTAAGAGAATATTTAGAAGAAACCTTGTGTCTCTGCTTCTCGTTTCAACTTTGTGTTTCTTAGCCTTCTGAACTGCACCCTCAAGGTCTTCCTTGCTCAAAGGACACTTGTCATTTGTGGTGGCAATCTTGTTCTTTTTTCCTGTATTGTTATCTGCATACTGGGATCTGAGATATACCACTGAAAACGGGAGTATGCCTGTGAATTAAAACGTGCCAAGCAGGTTGTCATGGCACATCACCCTTTATAAACTAGAATAAGTGCACTGAGCTGGTTGAGTAAGCTGTGAAAGTCTGTGAGTGGGCACGCTGATATTGTGTTGATCATGGTGATTATGACGCCACCAGGGGTTTCAATATTAATGGAAAAAGTAGTGATATCCAAGAGCAGTAAACCTTGAACATCCTCAGATTTGTCCCTAGATAAGATCACTGCCTGGGCAGATGTATCATGAACAATAGCTCCATAGGGATTGATGTACCTGTCAATTGTTTTCCCTTGAAGAAGTCTTGCAGAAGTGTCTGAATACTAGAGATATGTGTATAATCACCCATCACAATGAGGACATATATCTCTGGCTTGTCTAATTTGACATAGTGAATGGCTTTCTCCACAGAGTCCAGAATGCCACAGGTCAGCATTCAGTTTTTCAAACTAGCACAGATAATTAACGTGTGGAACTCAACCCTCTCTTGGAGAGAATCAATATCAATTTTGACCTGATTTTGTTTAGTTACATTGTGCATGTTTACGAGTAGTATAGAGGCTACAGTCATATATCTTGCTCTCATGAATATCCTTCTTATGCTTGGACTTGAAATCTGCAATGAAACCTTCTGTTTGTCAAAGTCTTCTCCATATAAGCTTTAGTCTTCTGCTATGGGTTTGACCCAAAAGATTCCATAGTCAATAGTGAGGATTTGTACATTTTAAAGTACACCTTTTAAGAAAAAAGTCACCATATGTATTTCACCACCAGTATCTTATTCAAGCCACAGCAGCAGCCAATAGCTCTTTGATGCTTCTGAGAATATTAAGAGAAGCAATAGGTTTACCATCTTTGGAAATCTGTTGGTGGCAGTCATTAATAAACTAATGCTGTAGCAATAGCACTTGTAAACAGTCTTCCCAAGGTAGGCTTCTGTGGTTTCTTCATCTTTGCTAGAATCATAGATGATACCTCCTCTGGTTAGAAGCTTTTGGATTCTCCCTTGTATTCCATCTGGACCATAAGCCTTCTTGCATCATTTACCACCAAGAACGGCCAATGAGTCATGTCAGACATGTCCAGACATGTCAGGACAACAGCATTTTCACATCTACATTCAAACTAACACAGTCTAATTCTTCTAAACGTATCACCACTTAATTGAAAATATTAATTAAGGTAATAGTTTCAGGCGATCTACCTAATCATTGGCAATTATCTCTACTTCCCATGCTGGCAGATATCTACACAGGAATAGATGGTGCCATTATCACTGGCAACTGCAGGTACCTCAGACAAGGTTTCTGAGTGTAGGTCTAGGTCAGCTTATTGGAGAAAGTAGTTACTGAAGCTGTTGCAATGTTCAAGGGGAGCTCTATATTTTTTAAAAGAAAGCGTACATATCATTTTCTTCTGAGAGTGTAGAGGATATTTATAGTAAAACAAACAGCCAGTCTATTACAAATTATTCAAATTAGCACTGTTTATATACATTCAAGTGAGATTTTTGATGATATTCCTTCCAATTATTTATATCTGAATACGTCTGGATAGATATAAAGTATAAAGTAAATATAAATTTACATATATGGAAACCTAACATTCTACTGTTCTTGAAGTTTTTATACACAAAAATATATCATGGGGAGAGAAAGAGAAAGAGAGAGAGGAGAGAGAGAATTTCCTTACTCAATTTAAGTGTCTTCTTACACAGAACTGCATTATTTTTAAACATCTTTATTGGAGTAAAATTGCTTTACAGTGGTGTGTTAGTTTCTGCTATATAACAAAGTGAATCAGCTATATGTAGAATTGCATTTTATATGTGAGCTGATTAATCTGGCTCTCACCGATGGACATTTTTTATATTTCTAATTTGGTTTACTATAAACAATAATTAAATGACGTCTTTGTGTAAGTACATCGGTTCACTTGTGTAATTATTTTCTTTACATTGATTCTTCAAACTCTCATTGCTAAACCAAACTATATTTTATATTGAAACATTAAATGTATTGAATTATTTAATAAATATTGTTATTACTACTCCAAAGAACAAATCATAAAATATTTTTTCTTCATAATATATCCAATACTAGATTTTAGCTATATGTTTTATTTTTCTTAATTTAAAATTTTTTTTAACATCTTTATTGGAGTATAATTGCTTTACAATGGTGTGTTAGTTTTTGCTGTATAACAAGATGTATCAGCTATATGTATACATATATCCCCATATCCCCTCCCTTTTGTATCTCCCTCCCACCCTCCCTATCCCTCCCCTCTAGGTGATCACAAAGCACGGAGCTGATGTCCTAGTGCGATGCAGCTGCTTCCCACTAGCTGTCTATTTTATGTTTCATAGTGTATATATGTCCATGCCACTCTCACTTCGTCCCAGCTTACCCTTCCACCTCCCGTGTCCTCAAGTCAATTCTCTACATCTGCGTCTTTATTCTTGTCCTGCCCCTAGGTTCATCAGATTTTTTTTTTTCTTTTTAGATTCCATATATATGTTTTAGCATATGGTATTTGTTTTTCTCTTTCTGACTTACTTCACTTTGTATGACAGACTCTAGGTCCATCCACCTCACTACAAATAACTCAATTTCGTTTCTTCTTATGGCTGAGTAATATTCCATTGTGTATGTGTGCCACATCTTCTTTATCCATTCATCTGTCAATGGACACTTTGGTTGCTTCCATATCCTGACTATTGTAAACAGAGCTGCAATGAAACTTGTGGTACATGACTTTTTTGAATTATGTTTTTCTCAGGGTATATGCCCAGTAGTGGGATTGCTGTGTTGTATGGTAGTTCTATTTTTAGTTTTTAAAGTAACCTCCATACTGTTCTCCATAGTGGCTGTATCAATTTACATTCCCACCAACAGTGCAAGAGGGTTCCCTTTTCTCCACACCCTATCCAGTGCTTATTTTTGGTAGACTTTTTGATGAAGGCTGTTCTGACCGGTGTGAGCTGATACCTCATTGTGGATTTGATTTTCATTTCTCTAATGATTAGAGATGTTGAGCATCCTTTCATGTGTTTACTGGCAATCTGTATATCTTCTTTGCAGAAATGTCTCTTTAGGTCTTCTGCCCATTTTTGGATTGGGTTGTTTGTTTTTTTGATATTGGGCTGCATGAGCTGCTTGTAAATTTTGGAGATTAATCCTTTGTCAGTTGCTTCATTTGCAAATGTTTTCTCCCATTCTGAGGGTTGTCTTTTCATCTTGTTTATGGTTTCCTTTGTTGTGCAAAAGCTTTTAAGTTTTATTAGGTCCCATTTGTTTATTTTTGTTTTTTATTTCCATTTCTCTAAGAGGTGGGTCAAAAAGATCTTGCGGTGATTTATGTCATAGAGTGTTCCGCCCATGTTTTTCCCTAAGAGTTTTATACTGTGTGGCCTTACATTTAGGTCTTTAATCCATTTTGAGTTTATTTTTGTGTATGGTGTTAGGGAGTGTTCTAATTTCATTCTTTTACATGTAGCTGTCCAGTTTTCCCAGCACCGTTTTTTGAAGAGACTGTCTTTTCTCCACTGTATATTCTTGCCTCCTTTATCAAAGATAAGGTGACCATATATGCATGGGTTTATCTCTGGGATTTCTATTCTGTTCCATTGACTCATATTTCTGTTTTTATGCCAGTACCATACTGTCTTGATTACTGTAGCTTTGTAGTATCGTCTGAAGTCCGGGAGCCTGATTCCTCCAGTTCCGTTTTTCTTTCTCAAGATGGTTTGGCTATTCGGGGTCTTTTGTGTTTCCATACAAATTGTGAAATTTTTGTTCTAGTTCTGTGAAAATGCCATTGGGAGTTTGACAGGTATTCCATTGAATCTATAGATTGCTTTGGGTAGTATAGTCATTTTCACAGTGTTGACTCTTCCAATCCAAGAACATGGTATATCTCTCCATCTGTTTGTGTCACCTTTAATTTCGTTCATCAGTGTCTTATAGTTTTCTGCATACAGGCCGTTTGTCTCTGAAGTAGGTTTATTCCTAGGTATTTTATTCTTTTTTTTGGATTGGTAAATGGGAGTGTTTCCTTAATTTCTCTTTCAGATTTTTCATCATTAGTGTATAGAAAAGCAAGAGATTTCTGTGCATTAATTTTGTATCCTGCTACTTTACCAGATTCATTGATTAGCTCTAGCAGTTTCTTTTTTTTTTTCTTTTTTTTTTTTTTTGTGGTACGCGGGCCTCTCACTGTTGTGGTCTCTCCCGTTGCGGAGCACAAGCTCCGGACGCGCAGGCTCAGCGGCCATGGCTCATGGGCCCAGCCACTCTGTGGCATGTGGGATCTTCCTGGACCGAGGCACGAACCCGTGTCCCCTGCATCGGCAGGCAGACTCTCAACCACTGCGCCACCAGGGAAGCCCGAGCTCTAGCAGTCTCTGATAGCATTTTTAGGATTCCCTATGTATATAGTATCATGTCATCTGCAAACAGTGACAGCTTTACTTCTTCCTTTCTGACTTGGATTCCTTTTATTTCTTTTTGTTGTGTGGCTAAAGCTTCCAAAACTATGTTGAATACTAGTTCTGAGAGTAGGCATCCTTGTCTTGTTCTTGAAGTTAGTGGAAATGGTTTCAGTTTTTCACCAATGAGAAGGATGTTGGCTGTGGGTTTGTCGTATATTGCCTTTATTATGTTGAGGTAAGTTCCCTCTATGCCTACTTTCTGGAGTGTTTTTCTCATAAATGGGTGTTGAATTTTGTCGAAAGCTTCTGCATCTATTGAGATTATCATATGTTTTTTTCTCCTTCGTTTGTTAATATGCTGTATCACATTGATTGTTTTGCATATATTGAAGAATCGTTGCATTCCAGGGATAAACCCCACTTGATCAAGGTGTATAATCCTTTTAAAGTGCTCTTGGATTCTGTATGCTAGTATTTTGTTGAGGATTTTTGCATCTATGTTCATGAGAGATATTGGCCTGTAGTTTTCTTTTTTGTGACATCTTTGGTTTTGGTATCAGGGTGATGATGGCCTTGTAGAATGAGTTTTGGAGTGTTCCTCCCTCTGCTATATTTTGGAAGAGTCTGAGAAGGATAGGTGTTAGCTCTTCTTTAATGTTGGATAGAATTAACCTGTGAAGCCATCTGGTCCTGGGCTTTTGTTTGTTGGAAGATTTTTAATCACAGTTTCAATGTCAGTGCTTATGATTGGTCTGTTGACATTTTCTATTTCTTCCTGGTTCAGTCTCAGAAGGTTGTGCTTTTCTAAGAATTTGTCCATTTTTTCCAGGTTGTCCATTTTATTGACATATAGCTGCTTGTAGTAATCCCTCATGTTTCTTTGTATTTCTGCAGTGTCAGTTGTTACTTCTCCATTTTCACTTCTAATTCTGTTGGTTTGAGTCTTCTTCCTTTTTTTCTTGATGAGTCTGGCTAGTGGTTTATCAATTTTGTTTATCTTCTCAAAGAACTAGCTTTTAGTTTTATTGATCTTTGCTATCATTTCCTTCATTTCTTTTTCATTTCTTTCTGATCTGATCATTATGATTTTTTTCCTTCTGCTAAGTATGAGTTCTTTTTGTTCTTATTTCTCTAATTGCTTTAGGTGTAAGAATAGTTTGTTTATTTGAGATGTTTCTTGTTTCTTGAGGTAGGATTGTATTGCTGTAAACTTCTTAGAACTGCTTTTGCTGCATCCCATAGGTTTTGGGTCATCATGTTTTCATTGTCATTTGCTTCTAGGTATTCTTTGATTTCCTCTGATTTCCTCAGTGATGTCTTCGTTATTTAGTAGCCTATTGTTTAGCCTTTATGTGTTTGTATTTTTTACAGTTTTTTTCCTGTAATTGGTATCTAGTCTCATAGCGTTGTGGTTGGAAAAGATACTTGATATGATTTCAGTTTTCTTAAATTTACCGAGGCTTCATTTGTGACCCAAGATACGATCTAACCTGGAATATGTTTCATGAGCACTTGAGAAGAAAGTGTATTCTGTTGTTTTTGGATGGAATGTCCTATAAATATCAATTATGTCTATCTGGTCTAATGTGTCTTTTAAAGCTTGTGTTTTCTTATTTATTTTCATTTTGGATCATCTGTCCAATGGTGAAAGTGGGGTGTTAAAGTCCCCTACTATAATTGTGTTACTGTCGATTTCCCCTTTTATGGCTGTTAGCATTTGCCTTATGTATTGAGGTGCTCCTATGTTGGGTACATAAATATTTAAAATTGTCATATCTTATTCTTGGATTGATCCCTTGATCATTATGTAGTGTCCTTCTTTGTCTCTTATAATAGTCTTTATTTTAAAATCTATTTTGTCTAATATGAGTAAAACTACTCCAGCTTTCCTTTGATTTCCATTTGCATGGAATATCTCTTTTCCATCACCTCACTTTCAGTCTGTATGTGTCCCTAGGTCTGAAGTGGGTCTCCTGTAGACAGCATATATACGAGTCTTGTTTTTGTGTCCATTCAGCCAGTCTATGTCTTTTGGTTGGAGCATTTTATCCATTTACATTTAAGGTAATTATCTTTGTGTATGTTCCTATTACCATTTTCTTAATTGTTTTGGGTGTTTTTTTAGGTCTTTTCCTTCTCCTGTGTCTCCTGCCTAGAGAAGTTCCTTTAGCATTTGTTGTATAGCTGGTTGGGTGGTGCTGAATTCTCTTAGCTTTTGCTTGTCTGTCAAGCTTTTATTTTCTCCATCAAATCTGAATGAGATCCTTGCTGAATAGAGTAATTTTGGTTGTTGGTTTAACCCTGTCATCACTTTAAATATGTCCTGCCACTGCCTTCTGACTTGCCGAGTTTCTGCCGAAAGATTAGTCATTACCCTTATGGGGATTCCCCTGTATACTATTTGTTGCTTTTCCCTTGCTGCTTTTAATATTTTGTCTTTTATTTAATTTTTGATAGTTTGATTAATATGTGTCTTGGCGTGTTGCTCCTTGGATTTATCCTGTATGGGACTCTCTGCACTTCCTGGACTTGATTGTTTGTTTCTTTTCCCATATTAGGGAAGTTTTCAACTCTAATCTCTTCAAATATTTTCTCAGACCCTTTCTTTTTCTCTTCTTTCTCTAGGATCCCTATAATTACAATATTGGTACATTTAATGTTGTCCAAGAGGTCTCTGAGACTGTCCTCATTTCTTTTCTTGCTTTTTTTTTATTCTGCTCTGTGGGAGTTATTTCCAGTATTTTATCTCCCAGGTCACTTATCTGTTCTTCTGCCTCAGTTATTCTGCTATTGATTCCTTCTAGCGAAGTTTGAATTTCATTTATTGTGTTGTTCATCATTATTTATTTGCTCTTTAGTTCTTCTAGATGCTTGTTGAACGTTTATTGTAATTTCTCTATTCTAGTTCCAAGATTTTGAATCATCTTTACTATCATTACTCTGAAGTCTTTTTCAGGTCGACTATTTCCTCTTCATTTGTTTGGTCTGGTGGGTTTTTACCTTGCTCCTTCATCTGCTACATATTTCTCTGTCTTCTCATTTTGCTTAACTTACTGTGTTTGTGGTCTCCATTTCACAGTCTGTGGGTTCATAGTTCCCATTGTTTTTGGTGTCTACCTCCAAGGGGTAAGGTTGGTTCAATGGCTTGTGTAGGCTTCCTGATGGAGGGAACTGGTGCCTATTTTCTGGTGGGTGGGGCTGGATCTTGTCTCTCTGGTGGGCAGGACCACGGCTGGTGGTGTGTTTTAGGGTGTCTGTGAACTTTATTATGATTTTACGTAGCCTCTCTGCTAATGGGTGGGTTTGTGTTTCTGTCTCGCTGGTTGTTTGGCATAGGGTGTCCAGCACTGTAGCTTGCTGGTCTTTGAGTGGAACTGGGTCTTAGCATTGAGACAAAGATCTCTGGGAGAACTCTTGCTGACTGAGATTACATGGGGCCAGGAGGTCTCTGTGGTCCAGTGTCCTGAACTTGGCTCTCCCACCTCAGAGTCTCAGGCGTGACACCATGCCAGAGCACCAAGTTCCTGTCAGGCACACAGCTCAGAAGAAAAAGAAGAAAAAAAGGAAAGAAAAAAAATTAAATGAATAAATATATAAAAATAAAATAATTTAAATTAAAAAATTAAAAAAAAATATTAAAATAGAAAGGTAACAGGATCTTGGTTTGGTTGAGAGCAACGAAACCAATAAACAAATCCACCAATGATAACAGGCACTAAAAACTATACTAAGATAAACATAAAAATCAGAAACAAGTCAGTCACAGAGAGCAAACCCCATGTCTACATTTGCTCCCAAAGTCTACTGCCTCAATTGTGGGTTGACTCGTTGTCTCTTCAGGTGTTCCACAGATGCAGGGTACCTTAAGTTGATTGTGTGGATTTAACCCGCTGCTCCTCAGGGTACGTGGAGAAATTTCCCTTTCCCTTCTTTGTTCGTACAGCTCCTGGGTTCAGCTTTGGTTTTTACCCCTCCTCTGCGTGTAGGTTGCCTCAGGCTTTTGTTCCCACCCAGACAGGATGGGTTAAAGCAGTGGCTGATTAGGGGGCTCTGGCTCACTCATGCCTGAGGGAGGGAGTGGTACGGTAGTTATAATTTGAATGAGGGGCGAGCCTGCGGCAGGCAGAGGCTAGCATGACATTGCAACAGCCTGAGGTGTGCCATGTGTTCTCCTGGGGAAGTTGTCCCTGGATCATGGGACCCTGGCAGTGGCGGGCTGCACAGGCTCCCAGGGTGGGGTGGTGTGGGTAGTGACCTGTGCTTGCACACAGGCTTCTTGGTGGCTGTAGCAGCAGTGTTAGCATTTCATGCCCGTCTCTGGTGTCTGAGCTGATAGCCACAAGCTGAGCTCGTGCCCATCTCTGGAGCTCACTAAGGTGGTGCTCTGCTTTCTGTGGGCAGACAGGGAAGGAATCCCCTGTCCTCGTGCTCCCTGAAACAATGGTCTCTTGCCTCTTAGGCAGGTCCAGACTTTTTCCTGGACTCCCTCTCAGCTAGCTGTGGCGCACTAGCCCGCTTTAGACTGTGTTCATGCAGCCAACCCCACTCCTCTACCTGGGGTCTCACCTCTGAAGCCCGAGCCTCAGCTCACAGCCCCCGCTTGCCCCGGCGGGTGAGCAGACAAGTCTCTCGGGCTGGTGAGTGCTGGTTGGCACTGATCCTCTGTGTGGGAGTCTCTCCGCTTTGCCCTCTCACCCCTTTTGCTGTGCTCTCCTCCGTGGCTCTGAAGATTCCCCCCCAACCACCCCCCGTCTCTGCCAGTGAAGGGGCTTCCTAGTGTGTGGAAGCCTTTCCTCCTTCACAGCTCCCTCCCAGAGGTGCAGGTCCCGTACCTATTCTTTTGTGTCTGTTTCTTCTTTTTTCTTTTGCCCTACCCAGATATGTGGGGAGTTTCTTGCCTTTTGGGAAATCTGAGGTCTTCTGCCAGTGTTCAGTAGGTGTTCTGTAGGAGTCGTTCCACATGTAGATGTGTTTTTGATGTATTTGTGGGGAGGAAGGTGACCTCTACCTCTTACTCCTCCGCCATCTTGAAGGTCCCCCTAGCTATATGTTTAGACTTTATCAATCCAGTGGTTGAAAAATCATACCTCATCCTTTTAATTGTCTTTATTTTAATACTAAAGATTTTGAACATTTTTTTAAGCATTTCTTTGTTCATTTGAATGGTCCTTTTTGTGAAACAAATGTTTATGTACTTTGAATATTTTCTAGTTTAGTGATGAACTTTTTCTAACTACTCTGTGGTTGATTGGCTTAATATTTCTAGTTATTTAACTCCCTTTTCCTTCCATGAGGTTTGTTTTTACCCTCTCTTCTTAAATCGGACTTGACCACCTGATGGGCGTTGACCATGGAATGTGACTGAATGTGATGGGTGGTGCTGTGGAGCAGAAACCATGGGAGTCATTTATAGCCCAGCCATTGCTCTTTCTCTCTGTGCTACAGGAGCCTTTTCTCCTAGAGAGATTTACAGTGTAACCCAAGAACAAAAGAAATGTTCAATCTAAGCCATAGAAGTTTTGGGGATTGTTCTTTGATGCATTATAACCTTGCCTAAACTGATTGATAAAAATTCATAAAAAAATATTTCTATACATCATGGGCAGCAGTTCTTTAGGTTTCTTTATTGGGGTTTTGTTTTCCACACAGCATTTGCTTCCAACAAACTCAGCTACCAATGTAGAATTAAAATGCTCATTGAATGTAAGTTTCCAGTACTTCAGTCTTCATTTTTAGATTAGTACACAGTCTCACTTTTTGCTCCAATAAGTCTATGGTATTTAGATTTTTAAAAACTTTTTGACAAGATAAGTATTCATTGTAGATATTCTGTCTGATGATAGGTATACATTCATGGTTCTCTTTAAAAATTACAAGTAAACTGACACCTAAAGGAAAAACAAATAGAAAGCCCCATGTTATTTAATATCACTATAAAAGTTATTTTTGTAGGAAAAGGACACATCCTTGTTTATCTTTCCTCTCCAACTACCTCATTTGCATCTCCTTAGGTATTTTTAAAATACTTCCGCTGTAATCTGCTGAGCCAAATTCTCCTAATTTTATAGGACCCAGTTTAAGCTTTACTTTTTCATTAGTACACTTTTTTCCCTCTGTATTCTCATAAATCACTGTAGCACTTTTAGCTGGTAATTGGTATTTAACATTTTATTACAAACTGATTTAATGATAACTTGGTTCGTATTCACATTATCTTCCTAAAATTGTAATATCCCCGATGTCAGAATTCAGACCTTAATCTAAAGCACTCAAAATACTTAGCATAATACTAGACAGCGAAGAAATGGTCAATAAATTTAAGCCTTAAAACAGATGTATACATTCTTCATAGTTTCAATCTCATCACAAAGAAAATAGTCAGCACACTGTATGTTCACTCCTCATTCTAACTCACTTTTCATCCTTCAAAGTATTAAGTAAAAAACATGTGTGATAAATATGGAGGAAATAGTTTTATGACTGATTGAGAAATGACAGTAGTCATTAATTGGATTTGATCTAAAAGGGTTCCTACCAATTCAGCTTCATTATTTTTATTTTATGTAACAAAAATTTATCAAAGTAGGCATAACACCAAAAATTGTTATTTATGTAAAAAAATCTTTATCATTTTATCTAAGATAACATAGTATTGTAAAAGGGAAAAGCAATATGAGAAGATTTGTTATCTTAAAATTAAAGTGAACTTACAATAAAATATATGCTAGAAATAAGAAAATTTAATAATAGCACAAGGAAAGGACAATGGATAATAATGTTAGGGGTAATATCTTAAGTTAGTGTATCATATTTTCGTTATTACCATCTAAGTAACTCAATCTTATTAAAACTAAGTTAAAAATTGAAAAAAATAATTTTAAAATATTGTTTACAAAGACTTGCACAATATTGTTGAATCTTAATTTCAATAGAAATTTTTAGATACATCTCTTCGAACATCACATGCAAATGTCAAAATATTGACTCAGTGAGAAAATATATGAGAAGGTATTTGGGGCATTAATTTATTTTCATTTGAATTGACTCAGAGTGAAAGTCAAAATATTTGTGTTTAGGAAAAGAAAGTAACTGCAGTTTTTGTTCCAAAGTAGTTCATTTAAATAGAAGCCTCCTACTTATGAGTGGGCTGTATTCTAAATAGTGATGTGTAAATCAATTATTTGAACATTGGAATGTATTTTCCCTTGCTGTAATATAATAAATGGTGGCTTTGTTACTTATATAAACAGTTCCACAAACTCAGGGTGTGAATATAGTTAGACTTACTTTTTTTTTTTTCTTTATAATTAATTGGCTAAAACTCTGCTCTGTTAAAGGGGCACCACTGTGAAATATAGAGAAGATGAGAAAAATAAGACTACAAACTGGGATGAAACATTTGTAAATCACATGTCTGGTAAAGCTCTTTTATCTAGAATCTGTAAAGAACTCTCACAACCTAAGCTTAAAAAATCCAGTTAGAAAATCTGAGAAAGAGATATGGATGGCAAATAAACACATGAAAATATGTTCATCATCATTTACCATTAGTGATATGCAAATTAAAATCACTATGAAACATCACTGCACACTTATTCAAACATTTAAATTTTTAAGAATGTGACAAAACCAAATAGTGGTGAGAAAATGGATAAATTGGATCGTCCATACATTTCTAGTGAAAATACAAAATGGTACAGGCAACTCTAAAAAATAATTTGGTAGTTTCTTATAAAATTGTACAGGTACTAAGCAGACAACTCAGCAGTCATGTTCTTGGGCACTTATCCCAGAGAAATGAAAACATACATTCACATTAAAACCTGTACATGAATCTTCCTATTGGATTTTTGTAACAGTTCCAAACTGGAAACATTTGAATATCCTTCAGTGGGTAAATGTTTAAATAACTGTGCCATATTCACACCATGGAATTCTAGTCAACACCAAAAATAAACACAATACATGTAATAATTTAGATGGATTTCTAGGATATTATTATTGGTGGAAAACAATTTCTGAAGTTTAAAAACCATATGTTTCATTTGTATAACATTATATAACGTTCTGGAAATTCTAGTGGTAGAGAACACTTTAGTAGTTGTCAGGAGACAGAGACTAGGCTTGTAAATATAAAGGGCTAGTATGAGGGAGTTTCCTAGTAGTGTTGGAAGAGTTCATATGTATGATGAAATTGTTTGGAACTATGTACCCATAGTACTGCAACACCTGGTGGCTCAGCTCTGCTCTTGACAGTATATACTCCTATCAAATAAATGTATTGAGGGGACGTGCTGGTTGTCTAAATATGACTGTTTATAGTACAAGCATATAATTGAACTGCAGAAAGATTAACTCCTAAAAAAAGTGTACATGATATCACCCAGTTCTAGTATTATACAAGTTATGTTGCCTCTGGGGGGAAAAATCTTTCAAATTGTCTGAATATAATTATTACCGAGAAGATGTGAACTACCTATTCAGAAGGGAGAAACAAATGAGCAGCAATGCAAGATTCTGTAAGCCTACTCAGAAGGATGTGCATGATATTTATTGCAACAATATTATCTATCTACAGAAAGATTGATAATAAATATTGAATCAGTAACATGTGTGATTAAATTAAAAACATGCTTCTGAAGAGTATAATATCCTGTAATTAATATACTACTAAGAAGATATATGATCTGATGTTGCCTTGATATCGAATTATTCATTTTAAATAAAATTGGCTTGACCTCCCATCTCTGTCCTGTGAAAAATCTGATACCCAGTATAGGATGTCTACTACTGGCTTAAATTCTCATTTCCAAGGTCTGTTCTTATCACTTTCTTGTTCCCATTTTAATAATAATTGCACTTCCAGTAATGCCTGTAGCCTTCTCTATGCCTTATATTTAGCCAAATGTGAAACACATACCGACTTCCAAGATTTATTAAAAATACTGGGCACATTCTTTCTAGTATAATTTTAGATTTGATAGAAAATATAAACCATAGCAATAAAAATAAAATATAAAACATTCTCCATTCTTAAAAAGTCCCTGGCTGTGTATTTCCACAGAGGATTTCAGTGGAGTTGCTTTTCTCTCTTGTTATCTCTCCTTCTCTTCAGACTTGTTTTTCATCTCTGCCCATTCAAGCCAGGCCTAGAGAATGTTACTTCTATATGCATCCATATGCGTTGGACGTTTTTCTGAGCAGAGGTATTTTTCTTCATGAGAAGAAATCTGCAATGGTCTCTTATTTGTTTATTTATTTCCTATCTTGCTGTTAGGGAATTCTCAAACAAGAGCTATAGTTAAGTGATGTAATCCATTTAATAAAGGTCACATTTGAAGTGCAGTAGCTCCAGAATTAATAAATACTCCAATATGTGAATAGTGAGAGAGTGCACAGAATATGCAAATCTATACAACGGGAAATGTATTAGAGACTGTGGCAAGAATCTTTAACTCAGTACAACAGATAAATGGAAAAAATATATATATTTATTCATCACTTTCTATGTGCCAAGCAGTGTAAGAACATCACCTATTTTATTTTTTAAATCTCTACAACCACACTCTTCATTAATATTACTGTCTCTTTTAACAGATTTGTGAAAACTGGAAACCATGGTCCTATACTTAATAAAATAACAGAGCCAAGAGTCTAAAAATTTTATTCTGATTACAGAGTCCACACTTGTATCCATAAATCAGGACTTTTTGGCTCTTTGTGAGAGTATTTCATTGATAAGATGGAATTTTTTAAATATTTTATTTCATGGAATCCAAAATAATTACCAAATGTTTAATTAGCAAGAAAAAAATTATATTAATGTGATATCAATTATTTGTGTAAGATCTGTCCTACTCTGCAAAGTCAGTATATAACCTTCCAATTCTTTGATTTAAGGGAAAGTAATTTATATGCATTTCTCCATAGTAAAATATGCAAAGTCTTCAGGAAGACAATTAGAAACTGCATTGAGAAATGCATGTTCAGTAACAAGAAACATATTCAGAGTGTACAGAAAGTCTTTCCTTTGTATATATTTTATTCCTTTCTTTGCTCTCACACACTTTATTATTACTCCTCTAGCTTCTAAATAAGATTGATTGGTGAGTTGATCACAGGGGTGCCTGAGCACAGATTGTGGGAAGTCTTAGTGTGACTCGGTATGCCATAAATCAAACAGCAGGTGAGTGGGAAACACAGTTCCCTGACTCACAAAATATAATAATAAAAATGTAAATAAATAAACTAGCCTCCTTTATTAGGAGATAACCAGTATCAGTAATAACTCTGATAATATATAGGGTTCAGTTACACATTTTCCTTTTATATACAAATTTTAAAAAATTTATAATATACAAGCTATTATACTAGGCAGCATGGGAGATTTAAGTGTGAAAAAACAAGGTACTTGTCAATGACATCACCATCAAGTAGAGGAAATAAAATCGAGCACTATAGCATAGAGTAGAAATTAACAGCAAATGTTTAAGATTATTTGGAAGAGAAGAAATTTATGTTTTCTGAGGTAATGATTTGAAGAACAGAGAAAGATTCTTAGAAGGGGCTTCCATGCACATAATGATGAAAAACAATGGCATTCAAAGTGGAAATAGCAATGTGAGTATTGATCCTCCCATTTTCACAACAAAACAGGCTTCATTTCCTTACTCTCACTCAGTGTGGACACAATTTAGGCATCCATTGCCGTAAATACTCTTTTCATTCATCATTCTTTCCATCCTGTTCTTTTGATTCCTTAGTATGTGCCAGTCACTACAATAAGCTCTGGGAATAAAGAAGAGAGAGCCAAAGTCTCTGTCCTTAAGGAAATCTTAATCTAGAGAATCTTTTTCCATGTCAGAAATGCCTCTTCAATTTTCCCTCCTGTCCATTTCGTGGTCACTGCTTTAGTATATGTTATCATCACCTGTTAACAGAACTATTTTGACCAACAATTTCTTAGACTTCCCCACTTTACACCCACCTGTTGTTGAGGGTTTTCCTTGGCGCTCTCTGTTGGCAGGAGAGGAAATCAAGCCACACTACTGAAATTAGGCAATCACTGAAAAAGTACATGGACCAAAATATAGACGACAATTATGTGCATAAATGATAGCAGAATACATGAAAAAAAATCCACATTATAATGTTCATTTCAGAGCTATTTCTAATGGTGAAATAAAAATATAATTCAAATCTCCATCAATACTATGGTGATATAAAAAATAGTGCATAATCATTAAAAGTGACGATACCATTTGTAATTTGTGACCTAGAAAAGATGTCCATGATTTTTTTTTTTTTTTTTTTTTTTTTTTTTGCGGTACGCGGGCCTCTCACTGTTGTGGCCTCTCCCGTTGCGGAGCACTGGCTCTGGACGCGCAGGCTCAGCGGCCATGGCTCACGGGCCCTGCCGCTCCGCGGCATGTGGGATCCTCCCGGACCGGGGCACGAACCCGTGTCCCCTGCATCGGCAGGTGGACTCTCAACCACTGCGCCACCAGGGAAGCCCTCCATGATGTGTTTTTAAACGTGTGTGTCTATATGTTTGACAGAGATGAGAACCCTGAAGGAATATGTTTTAAATCACTAAAATTGGTTACTGCTGTGTCAAGGAATTATGGTTGGCAATTGAACATTCTTTCTAAGATCTTTATAATAATTCATCAAAATCCTAATATAAATATATATTGATTTATATATAAAACAAATATATTCATATTATAAAAATGGAGTTTTTACATACATAAAGATTAAAGCAACACTATTTTGTATAGTCAATGATATAACATTGGAGGTTATGTATACATAGGAAAATATACTTAGCAGTTTTTTAATTTGCTTATCTGTATTAGAAAAAAATTCTGCCACTGTTTTTGATTAGATCATCATAATTGCATATTAAAGACTTTCATGGAGCTGGTCTAAATTGCTCAGCAAATTATAGGCATTATGATTTAGTCAGAAGTCTACTAGATATAAAAACCTGAAAAAAGATATTTTTACAGATTTAGGCTATAAAGATCTCTTTATTTCTCCAAGGAGCTTATAAATATTTAAAGATAAAAATGCTCTCTAACTGTGACAGATGATTTAGGTAAAATATTTGAAAAAACATTTAAATGATAAAATTTTCTGACAGTGATCAATAATACCAGGTTTCACATAACCAGGGGGGAAAATTAGTGTCAGTCAGAAGTTTAGCTAATAATATGGGATCACAGTATTAATATTCCTGGGGATATTTTTTTTCAAATTGTGTCATATTTTATCTGGGTTATTTTATCACAGAGCAGAAAAGTCTAATTTGTAAAGAAATCCTCATGAGGTGTTGGGAGGCTAAAAGAATCAAAATCTGAGTATACAAAGAGCCAAACAAGATCTACATGAACTTCTATCAATCCTCCAATCCTTTTCATAGTTTACGTTATTGGGTGTTTTATTCTTTTCCCATCATTCCATTCAATTTAACTCTGGGTTATACTTGGGATTATGGTGATCTGGTTAGATTCTAACTCAACAAACATCACAGTATTCTTCCACAACTTCCTTCCTTAGTTAAAACTCGACAGTTTCCAAGTTCAATTTTGTCTCCCATAACGACTTCCTCACTTTCTTTCATGACTTTTGCCACTGTCATTACTCAAGCCCCTCTCTTTTCTTTCAAGACCTCAATTACCCACATGTTAGGTCACTTGCCATTGTCCCACAGTTCACTACATATTTTTTTTTCTTTCTGTTCAACTTCAGTCATCTTTTTTCTACAGTGTATAATCTTCCATTAATGCATTAATGCTCTCCAATGTATTCTTCATCCCAGACATTGTAGTTTCCGTCTCAAGAAATTTGATTTGTTTTTTTTTTTTTTCAGTAGCTCTAACTAAAATATATGTAATACAGTTACAATACTTGTTTTAAAGTTCTTATCTACTAATCTAACATCTGTGTCAGTTCTGGATTGGTTTCAGTTGGTTGCTATTCTCTTCATTATGGTTGATTCATCAAAATAGAGACTATATCCTCCCCGATGAAGCTCAGCCACAGAGAACTGAAGTGATATGTCGTATTGGTAGAGTATTCAAGAGTAATATTCCATGAAATACGTGTGAGGAGTTCTGTGTGATCTTGGAGTGGTTTTGGAAGACTTTTTGGTTGAGGAAAGACTAGCTGGCTCCTCCCTTAAAGTTCAAAGTGCTTATTTTCCCCGATGGCAGGACACATATCATTTGAATAATAATGAAAAGCAGAAGAATTTATTTTCCTCACTTTTCTGTTGAATTTTTAGCACAATAACAGCTTGAGGAAAGACATACAATGATGTTCATTTCAAACAGTAAAACATTGAAAAATTAATTTCTAACTAAACTAAAACCCAATTGTGTGCATAAAAATGGTTGGAATATAATGCTTCCTTGGCAAGTGAGAAAAGGGGAGGACTTTGCTGAAGAAGTGTTTATCATTTGTCTTTTGTTTGCACATTTATTTCCTCCCTATATGATTCTGATAGACTGCATCAAGGATATAATTCTCTTTCTGGTGCTTGCTTTGATGTTAACCCTACAAACAGAAAGGATAGTGTATGTTTCTGTATAAACAGGTCAAAGATGGCCTAGAAATTAGTTCACATTATGCTGTCACTTACAACATATTACAAGATTCTTACAATAGCTAAGTAGCTAAGGTGTCAGCATTGATGTGGACTCACTATGCCCATTTTATAATTGGTGGATGTAAAGTTTAGAAAGGTTAAGAGCTTGCAATCATAAGATAAATCTGTGAAGGATTTATAAACAAGCCCAGAATTTCCAGTTTCAAATCCAGTATTCTGCCCTCTGCCTCAGCCATTTTTTTAAGTTTGCATGTTAGAGGCAGTAGGACTTCTACTGTTTTAGATAACATCAATGAAATACCATAATTGTACTCTTGATTATGTTTAAGATACCAAGAAACTTTAGTCTACATTCATTATTTTTAACTAAAAGTTTCAGTTTGAATATTAATTTTATTTAAATAATGTTCGTAGAAATTTTAGAGAGAAAATTAAAATTACTTTATGTGCAGAATACAGTCTCCATTTGCTTTGACAACTCTTAGTTCATGTATGCAAAATAAGTCTACCTTTTTGTATATAAAATTAAGATGCAATGCCAGGATATCATTGACTGCTTAATTAAAGCAATTAGGATTGTAGTGAATCATGGCACAACTTACCTTAAGAGGTGTGAGCAGACTACGTCGCAGGCTATGATACAGTAAATAGTCATTGAGTTCAAAATACTTCCCACATAATAAAACATAAAGCATATTTGAGTGCTAAAGCTTCATTCATTCTTAACATTGTAGATGCATTTAGAAAAAAAGAAAAACCTTAGAGGTTACCTGCTCTTCAAGACTTGACTTGGTGCACATCATATAGAAGGACTTCCACATGCTGACTTATTACTCAAAACAATGAAGTCCCCAATAGAAGGCATTTCTTTGCTTGGAGTGTCCTTTAATGTACCTGTCTTAGAAACCTTTGGTGGTAGTAGGTAGCTGACTGAGGGTTCAGGGAGATAGACCCTACCTGTGTCTCTATCTTTCTATTAGAGAGCTGTTATTGCCTCTCTCACCTTATCTGAGAAGGGATTAGAAGACTGGTCGCATTGCATTAGCATGGACTTTGAAATGACAACCTCGGAATCAAATTCCAGTCTCAGCATTCATTTCCCTGTAAATTAGGGCAGGGTGCTTAATTTTTCTGAGAGGCAGTTTCAGCAGTGATACAGTTATATCTGCCTCATAAACAGGAGCAGATCCAGATTTTATGGGACCTAAAGCAATACTTTTGGGAGTGCTCTTTAAGGAAAAGGATACAAAATAGGAATGGTTGTGAATATTTATTTAGAATTAACAAAAAAAAGCACAATAGAAATTTGAAGAAGCTGACAAATTCATCATACATTAAAAAAAATTCAACTCTCTATAATTAACTGCCAGACATATCATTTATTGTACTTTGGCTTTGGCTATATATTCTCTGATTATTTCTTTATAACACTTTTAAATTATTATTTTCTTTAGAGAGAATGCTATTCAATATTTCCACTAGCATGGTTGATTATTTTTAAATTAATAATGACAATTTACAAAAGGTTCTTTCAGTTTCACAAATAAGTATTGATTATGTCATGTGGATTTTAAAAATTATTTTGAAGCTTGAGAAACTTCCATTGAGTTTCTTTTGTATATGAGATATTTCAGATATACTTTCTGTAGTATTGCTATAGGTTTGTGTCCTAGAAACATAAGAATTTTATTAAATTTTATTTTACATAATTCTCATTTTTAAATGCATGATGTTTTTGTAGTCATATATATTACCAAGTATATGCCTGACAGAGAGAAATTCTCCTCTGATTTAGGCGCTGATGAGAACTAAATACTCTTCTTACAATTTTATACTTATGACTAAAAGAATATTCTAATAACAACAAAATCTTTTTTTAAAAAAAAAAATATTTATTTATTTGGTTCTTCCAGATCTTAGTTGCTGCACGTGGGCCCCTTAGTTGTGACATGTGAACTGTTAGCTGCAGTATGCATGTGGGATCTATTTCCCTGGCCAGGGATCGAACCTGGGCCCCCTGCATTGTGAGCACAGAGTCCTAGCCACTGCACCACCAGGGAAGTCCCAAATCTTTTGAGCTCTGTCCTTTTCATACCTCTATTATTTACATATTTCTTTTGTTGCGTATCTCGGGACACATTTATATCCCATCGTGATCTGTGGCTGTAAAAGTTTGTGACATGATGATGGGTGACTCAGCACAGGGCCCGTAGGGGTACCCACCATTCCTATACAGTGGATTCAAAATGCCTTGACAGTACATGAAAGGGGTTTCATCTACTAAATACAAAGTTTATGTATCCCCAACTCAACTTCTGCTACCATCTAGCCAAGATGCCTATGGCTGCTTCAGTGTTCCCTGACACAAAAGGAGAGGTGTGACAGAGGGGAAGTTGTTGCTTGAAGAGATTATCAGTCTTAACTAACTGTTAAAATATTTTAATTGTATAAATTTAACATAATTATAGGGCCATATGAAACAACGGCTACTGTCTCACCTTTGAGTCTTTGTGAGCAAATGGCCCTGAAGTGTAAGATTCATTAGGTACGTGGTAAATCTTCTGGTTTAATGTTTACTGAATGTGTAAATTAAAGAGCGTATTCAACTATATATATTTTGATATTATCCCCACAAAAGCTACTGACATATAATGCAATAAAGGAATACCACCTATTTTTCTATTTCAAATTCAGAAATTCTTATGCTAATTAGAAGCAAGGTTCTAGATACAATATTAATAAGATTCTTCTTGGTCCTCATCATGAATAAAGAATTGACCAAATATTTCCAGCTTAATTTTTTAAGTCAGAGAGTAACATTTTATTAAAATACAACCATATACATTTTAATTATAAACCTCAGATTAATAATTGATTAAAATATACAAACATCTTGGTAAAATTAAGCATTTTCTGATTTTTTCTGAAATTTCTTTTGACAATTTTATCATGAAAAAAATAGCCTGTGATCATTTTACATCGTCTAAAGAAAATAATTTAATAAACCTATTAGGGAATTATTGAAGTTTTTATTATCCTGTAATAACTCCTTAATAATGAAAACATTCTCTTCCAAAGAATCTATTATTATTATCATTTTTAGAGGTCTAGCTTTTTCGACTGAAAAAGATACACAACCTAAAAGTTGAGAATTATTTTATTTGACAGACAGAACTGAGGACTTAAGCCAGGAAGATAACTTCTCAGCTCTGAGGGATGCTCTGAAGAGATAAGGAAGGAGACAGGGTATATAGGAGTTTTTGCAACAAAACCAGGCAGTCTGAACAAGACACCAAACGATTACTGTTAATTAAAGAAAAACAGACATCTCAAGTTAATGAATTTAGTGCTTTTCTATGTATGGGAACATGCAAGAGTCTGGGCTCTTTAAAATCATTCCTTTGATATGCACCTCAGCTATCTAGGGCCAGTATCCTGTTCTTTTCCATCCTGAATCCCCTTAGGGTACACAGTCTGGGGCTGCTGCAGTGGCTGATGGCTAATGGCTTGATGGCTGCAACATCCTTTGTTTACTGATATGGTGAGTGACTTTCTATGTAGACAATCCCCTGGGTGATGATTTTGCATGAATTCCAGAAATTCTGTAACATTTTTATCAGCTTCCTGAAATTCTGTATGTTAGAATTTGCCATTTCACTTGATAATCAATTTGAATTCCATTTCCATTATATTTTGTGATATCTAATATATAGAAAAGTTAGACTGGTCAAACAGACAGGGATACACATTATTGTAAAATAGGGACAGCTGATTTGGGGAAGAGTGTATCAGTCTGCTTGGATCACCATGGCAAAATACCAGACTGGGTAGCTTAAACAACAGAAAATATTTTGTCACAGTTTCGAAAGCCAGAAGTCTAAGGTCAAGGTGCAAGCAGAGTTGGTTTCTGGTGAGACCTCTCTTCCTGACTTGTAGATGGACACCTTCTCATTGTGTCCTTACATGGTCTTTTCTCTGTGAATGCATAGAGAGAAAAAGAGAGAGATCTTTGGTGTCTCTTCCTCTTCTTATAAGCACACCAGTCCTAAAGTGTTAGGTCTCTAGCTTTATGACTTCATTTAACCTTAATCTTCTT
This sequence comes from Globicephala melas, assembly GCF_963455315.2. Lineage (NCBI taxonomy): Eukaryota > Metazoa > Chordata > Mammalia > Artiodactyla > Delphinidae > Globicephala > Globicephala melas. The sequence continues at coordinate 78,690,515 of NC_083319.1, read as the reverse complement.
TAAAAATTCTATCTCCAAATACGGTCACGTTGGGGGTTTATGGCTTCAACATATGAATTTTGAGGGAACACAATTCAATCCATAACCAGGACTAATATAATGAATTCTCAGTTTATTAAAAATATGTTCATATTAATGTTATTTTGCTCTAAACTCTACATAATGAATATTTAGATAATAAATACCCACTGTACTGTAATTTTTCTTTCAACATGTTACATATTCACTCTTTTCTTGTCTGCATGTGTTCTAAAGAGAAGTCCGATGTAATTCTTATCTTTGTTCCTTTATAACCATAATTCTTTTTCTCTTTTTTCAAGATTTTTCTCTTTGTGTTTTTTTTTTGTTTGTTTTTTTTTTTCGGTACGCGGGCCTCTCACTGTTGTGGCCTCTCTTGTTGCAGAGCACAGGCTCCAGACGCGCAGGCTCGGCGGCCATGGCTCACAGGCCCAGCCGCTCCGCGGCATGTGGGATCTTCCCGGACCGGGGCACAAACCCGTGTCCCCTGCATCGGCAGGCGGACTCTCAACCATTGTGCCACCAGGGAAGCCCTCTTTGTTTAGCTTTTTTGCAATTTGATTATGATACACTTAGGTGTATGTTTTTTTGGTATTTATCCTGCTTGATGTTCTCTGAGCTTTCTTGACTTGTAGTTTGGTGTCTGTTACTAATTTTGGAAAGCTCTGTGTCATTATTTCAAACAGTTCATCTGCACCTTCCCTCTTTGTTCTCTTAGTATTTCTATAATGTGTATGTTTTACTTTTGAAATTGTCTTACAGTTCTTGCATGTTCTATTCTTTATTATTTTCATTCTTTCTCTCTTTTCATTTTAGAATGCAAAGTTTCTATTGACATATTTTCAAGCTCACTAATCCTTTTTCAGCTGTGTTCAATCTACTATTGGACCCATCAGAGGCATTTTTCATTTCTGTTGAAGTTTTTTTTCTAGCATTTATTTTTATTCTTTCCATCTCTCTGCTTATAATACCCATCTCTTCTTTCATGGTGTTCACTTTTTCCACTAGAATTCTTCACATATTAATCATAGTTATTTTAAATTCCTTATCTGATAATTTCAAAAGCTGTGTCTTTTCTGAGTCTGGTTCTGATTCTTGCTTTGTCTTTTTAGATTGTGATTTTCTTGCCTGTTGGCATGCCTTGTAATTTATTATTGAAAACTGAGTAATAGCAACTGAGGTAAATAGGCTTTTAGTGTGAGGTTTCATATTAATCTGGCTGGGCATTGGACTGTGCTTAATGATTACTATAGCTGTAGGTGCCGGAGGCTTCAAATTTAAGTGTCCTTGTTCTTGTCTTGCCTGTAGTCTTTGGACTTCCCCATCAGTTGCTCCTCAGTTAGTCTGTGTATTGCAGTTATTTTTTTTTGGCTGTAAGCCACTGTTATTACACAGGAGTTCTTTTGCTGTGGTGGTAAGGTTTGAAGGATGGCAACAATTCTATAATCCTATGATTGCATCTCAGTCTTTTAGGGGGTAGGCCTGTGCACTTAGGCTGTATCCTTCATAGGGATTTCTTAGTTCCCCTTCTGGTAGAGTAGGCCTTCGTAATGGAGAACACTATGGGCATATTTTAATGGTTACCTTTGCCCTGCCCCTGCCAGTGTCATTAGGGACTATTTCTTGGCTGTTCATCTTGAAACCTGGTGAAATCCCTGGATATAAAAGCCTGGAAAATGTGGGAGCCCCTCACAAGCCCCAGGGGTTTCTCACTCTCAAGTCAATGCACATTAGCCTCCAGCAATTCATTAAGAGAATTTCCACTTAAATATTCCTACCAGTTTATGACTCCAGGGCCTTCTCCAATAAACAGATCTCAGCTGTGACTCTGGATTTGCTTGTCTCCAGATTTCAGGACAGCAGTTTGCCCTGTGACCTCAGGACCCTTTTCCTGAGTCCAGGAAAAGTCATGGGTTTTCAGTGAATTTTTTCCCCTCATTTTCTTACTAAAGATAGGAGTAATGACTTCTAATCCCTTTACATAAAAGTTGGAGCTGAAACCAGAACTTATATTGAAATTTTGCTTCTCAAAAAGTTATGCCAACTTATAAATTATAGTGTATTAATTTGTAATAATAATAATGAATATCACTTGAGAACTTAGTTTGCATGAGGCATTGTGCTAAGTACTTATATGTCCTATTTGATAGAAACAATATGCAAAGTGGTTGAAGATACGTAGTTTGGAGCTAGGCTGCCTGGGTTGCTGAATCCAGGCTTTATCACTACTATGGGACCTTAGGGAAGTTACTTTTCTGTACCTCAATTTTATCATCTGTTCATGAGGATAATAATAAGACCTACCTCATAGAGATTCTATGAGGATTTAATGAGGTAACACATGAGCAGTGCCTCGTACATTGTGAGCGCTGTGTGCTTGCTATTATTACCTCATGTAATCACATGATAATCCCCTGAAATGAATATTCTTTTGACAGAGAGGAACAAAGCCACAGATGGTTTAAATTACTTGACTAAGTGCTCTTCAGTAGCCAGTCCAGATTCCTAAACTATACCTATGACTTAGAGATAATATAGAAGAAAAATCCCCCATCCTAATTTTCATAATTGGCCACACAATTTTTGTAACTTAATATAATGCTCCTAGCCTACAGAAATGGGTTAATGCTATTTAGAAATTAATTTTTTATATATGTGTAATCCAGATATTGTAGATTAGTTGTATGAATCTCAGAGCCCAGCCTAATCTGCACAAGTTTTGATCGGTAAAAAGTCTTTGTTGTAAAAAATATGAATCTGAAAGTGTTCCGATTGGGGCTCCTGCAGTGTCCCAATACTTTACCTCATCTGGTTAAATATTTGTTTTTTATAAGACCACTCATCAAATATTGAAATGATGGATAGCAAGATCATGCAGGGTTTACTGAGGGCTAGGCAATCTCAAGTCCCTCCATGTGTTCCTATTCAGTTCCCCAGGGAACCAAAATATTTATCGTTTTCATCTGATTCATCTCTTTTAGTTTGGAACTTTCCTTCCCATTGTTTTATTCTATTTGGGTACCTGTGCTTCAAATCAAGCAAGTGTGTTTTTTTTAAAACCTCAGCTTGTACTGGCACTGGGAGTACCAGGCAATCACCAACATGATGAACAGATTGTAGGAATAATCAGTATTTACAGCATACGCAACTTCCAGCTTTCATATGCCTTTGTCATTATTGGCACAAGATGCCTCTCCACAAAGTTTTGTGCTTGCTGGTGGATTTTAGAGGTTGTTCTGCTTTCCCAAGTCTAACAGAAAACTGCAAAACATGGTTTTCATTCTCAGGCAAACCATAAAACCTACAGTAAAAAAGAACAAAACTGCCTAACTCTTCTGAGAGGGATTCCCACTTGGTGAATCTTTAAAAGCTCGTAAATCCAGAAGTATATTTATTGCCTTTGATGCAGTTCTCTTCCAGGAGACTCCCCACCTTCCTCAGTCTCTTAAGTTCTGTATTACCCTTCTTAGATATACTGCACCCCAGTAGGATTTCCCTGAACTTTGGTAAAATCCCCACATACTAATAGGTCTTTCATTCCAATGGATATTCAGACCTCCTTCCCAAGCATTCGATTCCTTAGAATTTGGCCCCCGAATCCATTATTGTTTCAATATGTCTCATAATAACTTGAAGGAGACACAGTACTTAAACAGTTTTGACTTGCTGCTTTTTTTTTTTCTTTCCATAAAGCATTACTCACATTCAAAAGAGGAAAAAAAAAAAAAAAAAAAAAACTAGTTTAAGTAAAAATGAGATACTGTGCTATGTGTCTGTGGGGGGTGGGGGGTGGGAGAGGGGTGCACATGCTTTCAAGTGTGTATGTACCAAATGGGATATTTTGACTGAGAAGAGGGATGAGGCTTTTATTTTCTTGGTGTGTTAAGTTAGGTGCCATCTTTCTCTTAGTAAATAAGTTTAAAATTAAACCAAGAATTTTGTTAAAGCCAATATGTCCCAGAAGGTAGCACATTATCCCTGTATATACATTCGAAGTCAATTAATTTGTATAGTGAAGCTTGGAACCCCCTCAGCGAGTAAAGGGTCTTAAATACTTATCTAGTTAAGGTCAAAACATGTAAAAGGAAATAAAAACGTTTGCTATGGACAAAGGCGGGTGGTCAATATGGGTGGAGTTGATGGATATCTCATTGAAGATAAGATTGAACCCAGAATGTTATAAAGGAAGGGGAAATACTGGGAGTGATGTGGATTCAGAAATAGGACTTTTTTTTAAACTGAAGTATAATTAACTTATAACATTTTATTAGTTTCAGCTGTACAACATAGTGATTCAATATCTTTATGCACTACAAAATGATCAACATGATAAGTCTGGTTACCATATGTCACAATACAAAGTTATTACAATTATTGACAATATTTTCTACACTGTACATTAGATCCCCATGACTTATTTATTTCATAACTGGAAGTTTGTACCTCTTAATCCCCTTTACCTACTTTTCCCATCTCCTCATCCCCTTCCACTCTGCCAACCACTAGTTTGTTCTCTGTATCAATGGGTCTGTTTCTATTTTGTTATGTTTGTTCATTTCTTTTGTTTTTTATATTCCACATTAAAGTGAAATAATATGGTATCTGTATTTATCTGTCTATCTTATTTCACTTAGCAAATACCCTCTACGTCTATCCATGTTATCATAGATGACAAGATTTCATTTATTTTTACGGTTGAGTATTATTCCATTGTAAATATATATATCTATATTTGGCTATTGTAAATAATGCTTCACTGAATACTGGGGTGCTATAGCAAAGATAAACAAATGAGACTACATCAAGCTATAAAGCTTTTGCACAGCAAAGGAAACCATCAACAAAAAGAAAAGACAACCTAGTGGGAGAAGATATTTGCAAACAATATACCAGCATACCTCATTTTATTGCTCTTCACAGATACTGCATTTTTTTTTACAAATTGAAGCTTTGTGGCAACCCTGTGTGAAATAAATCTGTTGGCACAATTTTTTCCAAAAGTATTTGCTTATCTTGTGTCTCTCTGTTACATCTTGGTGATTCTTACAATATTTCCAACTTTTTCATTATTGTTATAGTTGTTTTGGTGATCTGTAATCAGTCACCTTTGATGTTACTACTATGACTTGCTGAAGGTTCTAACGATGGTTGGCATCTTTTAGCAATAATTTTTTTTTTAAATTAAGGTACGTACCTTTTTTTTTTTAGAAATAATGCTATTACATGCTTAATAGACTACTGTATAGTATAAATACAACTTTTATATGCACTGGGAAACTAAAAAATTCACATGACTCACTTTACTGCTATATTTGCTTTATCGCAGTGGTCTGGAACCCAACCCTCAATATTTCTGAGGTATGCCTGTATCTGATAAGGAGCTTAAGTCCAAAGTATATGAAGAATTCATACAGTCCAGTATCAAAATAAACCAAAGAACCTGCTGAAAAATGAGCAGGCATCCTGAATAGATATTTTTCCAAAGAAGATACACAGATGAGTAACAGGTACTTGAAAAAGTGCTCAACATCACTCATCATCAGGGAAATACAAATCAAAACCACAATGAGATATCACCTAACACCAGTCAGAATAGTTGTTATCAAAAAGACAAGAAGCGACAAGGATTGGTGAGGGTGTGGAGAAAAGGGAAACCTTATACGCTGTCAGTGGGAATGTCAGTTGGTACAACCACTATGGAAAACAGTATAGGAAGCTCCTCAAAAAATTAAAATAGAACTACCATACAGTCTAGCAATTCCACTTCTGGATGTTCATCTGAAGAAAACAAAAACTCTAATTTGAAAAGATATATACATCCCAGTGTTCATTGCAGCATTATGACTTAAGCGCCTGAGTTTTTTGTTGTTGTTGTTGTTACTATAAAAAAGACTGCAGCTGGTTCTAGAACCCATGCTGAACTGGTTACCATGAGTGTGTGTGTGTGCGCGTGTGTGTGTGTAAATTAAAAGAATAGTCAGTTACACAGTGGGGCCTTTTTAGAATCTCAACTGATGGTGATGATGGCTGCAAATATTCCTCAGTATTTAATGGTATTTACCTTGAGTTATCAATTCATTGTTATTGAATTTGTTGAGCACTTGAAAGCTCCATTATGATTTTTTTCAAACTATGTGAAGATGGGTATTTCAGAAAAATATACATTGTGGGATAATCAACCAGGAGAGAAGCCTGGAGTCATTGAAAATTGAGGTTTTAATGAAGAGGTAATATTAGTTTTATTCCTGAGGTTATGAAGCCAATTCAAACCAGCTGTACGCTGGAAATGTATGAAACTATAATCAAAAAAGCCATGACAAGAAAAAATAAGTTGAGTATTGTAGATGTCACATTTATCTTTGCTCTTGCTGACTTCTAGCAACTTAGAAAATCCATTAGGTGAGTTTTCTTATATAAGTTCACTGACACCACTGTCATAATCAGTGACAACTGGACAATTCATTCTTTCCTCATTGATGTCTGAAAGTAATTCCTTTTTCTAGACGAGATTATAATTCACAGAAAAGCATATCAATCATCTACTGTCTTAGACTGTATTGTCAAGGTATCAGTTTTCACATCAACCAGACTTGAATTTTAATCAATGTACTAGTTCAGCAACATTGGATATGTTTTTCAGCCTTTCTGATATGCCTGTTTTTTTGTCTATATACAAAGAATATAGTGGGATAAAAATTTTTAGAATGCAAAGGTCATGAATATTGAGCAATGAGCAAATTGTGGTGCAATGAGTGGTGTTTGCTGCGATTTAACCTACTGGCCTCTCTCTTCTTGTCAACATTATTCCCAAGGGTATTGTCTTGGCTACATATTAGTTCCACATTATAGGTTGTTGGAATTTTATACATTGAAATAGGGCACCTGGAAGATTTGTTTGTTTGTTTATGAAAAGAGGTAAATCTTTTCATTCTAGAGTTTTTCTAACATTCTGTAATAGTACTATTAGCATTAACTCCACACAAAATTGTCTTAACTTATACATCTTTTAAGTCCTACTTAATTTTCTGCTGTATTATTTAGAAGATGTTGAACCTGGCTTTATTGAATGTCAATTCAATGTAAGCTGGCGAGAACTGCCAAGTCATCTGATGTTAGGAAGCATATAATACAAATTTAACATAAAGCCATACAATTTGTATAGGTAACTAGATTTAAAACATAGAATCAGCTGTGATGTTTCATATCATAATCAGCATATGAAACAGTGAATTAGCTGATGCATTACTTTGAGCTATCATATTTAATGAGAATTATTTTTCATAAAGTTTGTAGCTGTGAAGAAAATTAATAAGGTTTTGAATAATGAATTCTTTTACATTTGGTAGTATTATTTTACTAATTGAGCTTTTTTTCTTTGCTCACTGAGGTTGATTTCTTAAATGCAGAAACTTAAGCGATACATACATTTTTTGTACAAGATACTGATATTTATTTACTCCACTAGTACTTAATAAATATTAGCTTAGTACATAGCAAACCTACTAGACATTGGTTGATGATATAGAAAGATAATAAGACAAGTTGTATATTAATTAGCTATATGAAAGTGACTGTGAACATGGAAGTGGCCAATTTTGGACTGAGGATGGACTGAGGAATTTATGAATTTTAAACTTGCATAATCCTATAGTGGAATCATGACATATGGACTTAATTAGATTTAGCTACGTATATTAAAAATACTGAGGCATAAATGAGACAGTTTATTTTTGTTATACCTAAAATATTGTTGGTCAGGGGCTGCTGTGGTAGCCCCTAGTATCATCAGGGAACAAGGCTTTTTTCTTTCTGTTCTTTGATCATAAATTATTCATAGCTTCATTTATCAAAATTATTGTATCAGAAGGGCACCAAGTCAAAGGCCACAGGCCAGATCCACTCTGTCAAATTCTGCATATAATGTTGTGTTGGAGCACAGCCACCCCCATTTATTATGTGTTGTCTAAGGCTACTTTCATGATACAAATGGCAGGATTGCATAGTTGTGGCAGAGACTATAGTCCTACAAAGCCAGACATTTGCTATCTGGCGCTTTATAAAAAATAGTTTGCTGATTCATGATCTAAGACAGTGCTATCTATTAGAAAGAGTGTAATGTGAGCCACATATATAGTTTAAATTTTCTAGAAGCCACATTAAAAAAGTAAAAATGAACAAGCAAAATTCATTTTAATAATGTAATTCTTAAATCCTTTATATCAAAAAATATCATTTCACCTTGTAATACATTTAGAAAATAATAATACATTTTACTTTTTTTTCTCTAAATCTTTGATATTTAGAGTATATTTCAATTTGAACTGCTCATACTTCAAGTACTCAATGGCCGTATGTTTCAAGTGGCTATCATGTTGGACAGAACAGGACAGATATATCAAAATGAGTACATCCATATCCTTTGCTTTCTTCATAGGAAGAAGAAAGAGAAGTTTTGAGAGGAACAAATAGGATAAATATAAAACAAATAGCAATATTATATATATATAAGGACACACTTGTATCAATATTTACAATAAAGGTACATAAGTTAAAGATCTCCATTAAAAGGCAGAGGTCATCCAATGGATAAAAAGCAAGAAAAAATGATATGCTGCCATAAAGAAAGTGATTTTAAGTATAAACATGCAGATTTAAAAGTAACATGCAGGTTAAAAGTAAAAGAAGAGAAAAAGATATACTATGCTAACACTAGTCAAAGAAGACTGGGATGATTACATTAATATCAGCCAAAATAGACTTCATTGCAAAAATATTACCAGGTGTAAAGAGGCTTATTTAGTAGTGATTAATGAGTTAATTCATTGTGGGAACATGATAATTATAAATGCTTTGGTATCTTATCCCAGAGCTTTTACTTCACTGACATTTATAGAACATTCCACCTAATAACAACAGAACACAAATTGTTTTCAAGTATACAAAAGTAAATTTACCATATGGACCATTTTCTAAACCATAAAGCAAATTTAAATAAAGTTCCATGGAATCAAATCACAGAAAGCATGTTTTAAGACAATTTGGCAATAATTAGAAATAAATATCAGAAATAAATTTGAAAAATCATCAAATATTTGAAAACCTAAATAATAGACTTTTAAAATGATAGGTCAGAAAAGCAATCAAAAATGATGATTAGAAAATAAAATGCAAATACAACATACCAAAATTTGTGAGATATAGATAAAGTACTGCATTGAGGAAAATTTATAGCATTGGATGCCTTTATTATAAAAGAAAAGGATCTCAAATTAATTTTCTTCCATTCTAAAAACGTTTTAAAAATATCAAATTAAGTCCTAAGTAAGCAGCAGAAAATAAATAGTAGAGGTTAGTATGAAAATAGAAAACAGAAAAATAATAAGTAAATCAATGAAACCAAAAGTGTGTCCTTCCAGACAGGAATTTAAATTGATAAACCTATAACCAGAGTAGGAAAAATAAGAGAAAAGACACATATTACTAATATAAGGAATGAGAGAGGTGAAGATGCTGCTAATTCTACTAGAATTAAAAATATACTAATGGAATATTGTCAATAACTCAATGCCAACAAATTTTACAACTTGTATAAAATGGACATTTCTTCAAAAATGACAAACCCAAAGCTCAGTAAACAATAGATTAGCTGAATAAATTTCTCTATATTTGTGGTTGAAAAGGTAGGTCCAGATAGCTTCATTGGTGACATCTATGACATTTTAAAGAAGAATTAATATCAATTCTATAGAAACGCTTCTAGAAAATTGAAGAGGTAGAAATACTTTCCAACTCCTTCTGTAAAATCAGCATTACTCTAATAATCAACAAAAGGTAAACTTTTCCACAATGGCACTGGATCAATTTGAGATAGATAGATAGATAGATAGATAGATAGATAGATACATACATACATACATACATACATATATGCACTTTGATCCATATCTGTAACATATGCAAAAACTAGTCAGTATAGGCCTAATGGAAAAGAGAAAACTGTCAGACTTCTGGAAGATTATATAGGGGGATATTTTCATGATATTACTAAGGCAAAGATCCCTTTGATACAATATCATAAGCATGATCTCTCAAAAATTTATAAATTGGATTCATCAAAATTAATAATATATGCTGTTCAAAAGACACTATTAGAAGAATCAAATGACAAGCCAGAGACTGGAAATAATTACTTGTAGGTCACATGTCTGACCAAAGGACTTATCTTTGGGCTGTATAGAGAATTCTCAAAACTTAAAAAAGATTACTAAAAAAAGAAATATTTAAACATACATATTATAGAAGAAGATATGTGGCTATTAAATAAGCACATAATAATGTATGCAACAGTATTAGTCCTTAAGGAAATGCAAAATAAAACTATGATAAGGTATTACAACACACTTAATAGATTGTCTAAGACTGAAAAAGACTGACTGTATGGAGGTCAGGAGGATGTGAAGGAACCAGAACTCTCATGCAATGCTGGTGGAATGTACATGGTACAAGTACTTAGAAAAGGCTTTGAATATTTTATTAAAGGTTATACATACACCTTCCATACTACCCAACAATTTCACGCCTAAATATTTACCGAAAGGAAATCAAGGCATATATTTACATAAATATTTGTATACAAAATTTATAGCATCTGTATTTGCCAAAAAATGGATACAACAAATGTCTGTCTGTAGATGAATTGACAGATTGTGGTATGGCCATACTTGAAGTACTGTATTACTGAAGAATAAAAAGGAATAAACTATCAGTATATACTAAAGATGGATAAAAACTAAAGATGGATAAAACTCAAAACTTATTGATTGAAAGAAATCAGATCCCCCCAAATCCATCCTATATGATTGTGTAAAAACTTTATAAAATTCAAATATATTGACAGAAAACAGAAAGAAGATCAGCACTTACCTTGGGATGAGGGTGTGAGGAAAGACAGAAATTATTTTATGAGAAAGAAGTCATGAGAAAGAAGTCATGAGAAAGAAGTTAAGAGTGATGGATATATTACTTGCCTTGATCGTGATGGTGCCTTCAGGAATGTGTGTGTGTGTGTGTGTGTGCGCGCGCGCGTGTGTGTGTGTGTTTGTGTGTGAAACATTACGTCGTCCAATAGAACTGTTGAAAAAATATACAATATATTTCACCTCCCATTCTAAATGAAATGCATTTAAATGTAAAAGTGATATAAGTTAATGCCAGATAACCAAATGTACGTATTCACGGACCGGCTGAAAAAATTGGTTTGTTCTTGCTGTTGTTGTCGCCATTGTTTTTGTGTTTTTACAAATCATAGAAAATAGCTAGCTGGCTATATAGATGCTATGGTCTGAATTGTGTTGCCCCCAAATTCATTTAATGAAGCGCTAACCCCCAAGGTGACTCTATCAGGAGATGGGAGTCTTTAGGAGGTATTTGAGGTTAAATGAATCCATAAAGATAAGGCTTTAATCACAGTAGGACTGTGATCTTATAAAAAGAAAATAAATATTTCTTTCCCTTTCCCTTTCTTATTTTCTCTCTCTCTCTTCAACATATGAAGACATTGTGAGAAGGTGTCCATTGGCAAGCTGGGAAAAGAGCTCTCACCAGAACCCAGCCATGCTGACACTCTGATCTCCAATTTGCAGCCTTCAGAACTGTAAGAAAATTACATTTCTGTTGTTTAAGCAGCCTAGTCTATGGTATTTTGTTATGACAATCCAAGCTTATTAAACAGAAACATGTAAGTGTAGAGACCACTGTCTCTATAAGCCTGCAAATTAAGTTTTATAATGATTGTCAAATTTGAGTTAATATCTACAACAGAAAAGAATATTTAAAATTTAATTTGAGCACAATTTTATATCAAAGAGTAGAGATTAATCATCAATTGTCTTTTATTAATTTAGCATAGATGAGTATATATTACCTGAAATTTATTAATCATTAAATATTTATATAATTTATTAAAATATGGTTTTGAACATCTGGTGAAGCATGCACGGTTGACTCACTCAGTTATTAAGGATTTCAGATGCCCTTCTTCCTCTCACTTCGATACAGAAGACAGAAAATCTATATACTTGCTTTCCTAGCCTCTCTTGAACCTATGAGTTTCTTGGAAGCAGTTCTGTCCAATTCAACATGACAGTTTGGGGAAGTTTCTGAAAAGTGTTTGGCTTTATCTGATAAAAAGAAAAGAAAAAGTTTGTCTCCAGATCTCTCAGTTCGTTTGGCTTTGAATGCAAATACAGTGTTTACTGCCAGTAAGGCTATTTTGCAATAATGAAGGAAATTGGGCAACTGAATGAACTTCAGTGCACACTTGCCTCTATGCATCTTGTTCTATGTAAAAAAATCAAATATTTAAGCCATTGAAAGTTAAGTATTCTGTTTAATACAGCCAAACATTCTTAATCAATAAGCCCAGTGCATATTAAAATAATTGCTTGGCACCACAGTGACAGAAATGGAAAGTGTTGATTTTGATTCTGAACACTTCAGAGTCTCCTGAGGATGATAAGCAAGTAAAGAAATGCTTGGAGAGAGTTTCTTCTGTAAGATGAAGGCATGGTGCTAAGGCATCAATCAGAAGACCATTATTCAGTGAGAGAAGGGTAGAGAAGGCTTCCTGGATATGGTAGCTTGGCAGGAAGAGTATCATTTAGCCAGATAAAAAATGGAAGGGCATTCTAGCCTCAAGAAAGAACTGTCCATCTACGTTGTTTAATTCTTCTTTCAAAATGTACCTTTTAAGCCATCCTCTTCTTTCTATTCCTGCCTTACCTGCCCTAGTTCAGATCACAGCCTGACCTACTTGATTATCCTCTTTTCTTCCCTTCTGTACTCACCCCCACCCCAAATCCATTTCTTACTAGCAGCTAGAGATATGTCTTTAAGAGAAAAGAGATCATGTTACTCCACTACTTTAAATCTTGCAGTAGACACTATCTCCCTTAAAATAAAATGTTTGTAAGTTATTCTATATAATAAATGTCTAAAAAGTATGAAGGCAAGTTAGAAAAATAAAGCAAATTGGGCAACCAAGTAATATCAGACTCTTAGAATTAAACCTGGATTATCTGAAGTGACGAATACATCAACTATAATACACAAACAAAACACATCTTTTAATACTTTTTACACAACTAACATCTTGACTGTAAGACTTATTCATTTTTTGGGGGGAAATGTTTCCAGTGAAAAAAGAGGGGGTAGAAAAAGAAAGAAAACATTGCTGAACCAGTTGCCCTGAATGGCATTAAGCTCTCAGTGTGTACAGTGAGTGAAAATGAATCTGACATACTTTATTACAAAATCAGTGAAATAGCTTCATGCAGGTTAGCAGGAAAACCTGGCTTGTATGCCGACATTGCTGAAAGCATTTATATGAAGGAAAAGCCAAGTACTCCCTGGTGTTAATACACACCATGATCTATTGTTGGAACAAGAGTCTGAGCTGTAAGCCTTTGGGAACATAGGGAACAAAATCTTTTACCCATGACTTTATGCAGATGCTTTGTTTTTGCAAAACCTTTTTCACTTTTGCCTCTAGAAAGGTACTGAGATTTTCACACAGTGCAAAATGACTAAAACAATATATCACAGAGGAATGTGTATAGTATTTAGATGAGTCAAATAGGTTGGTTCAGGACAATGATGACTCTTACAATACTGTATTGGCTTAACTTGAATTCAAGGGTCTGGGGTCAAGAATCAAGTTACAAAGTAATGTTCTTGGTTTTCTGATGGATGGAACTGTAACAAATGGGGTTGGGAAGTGGAACAGGGACAGAACAGTTATGAGAAAATTAAGAGACCTTGAAGTTATTAGCTGGAGACCTTAGTATGGCAGGTCATACATTACCAGAGAAAGTACCCAGACTCCTTTAATTTTATGTTACCAAGAATGTGCTGTAGTTATAATGTGTATTGCTGTATATTTCTTCATCTCACTTTAAGAGCAATTTTGTGCTGGGTACAATGCTACGTCCTAGGGTTTTCTTGATGCATAGCACTCAGTCATTCTTTCCTTAGAAACTTCTTGGTCCAGTTTGTGAAAGGAGACATTTGAGCAATGAATAACAAGTGCTCATCACTCAGTAGTTCAGGTTGTGCTGCATTTGGCTGAAGAAAGGATCATTAATTGTTTTCCTTAAGGAAATTAGAGGAGGCTCCATGGAGGTGGTACATGTAAGACAAACAAATATTGTGATAAAAGTTTGAAATAATTTTATCTTCACGTGTAGCAAATGGGAAGTTAATAAGAATGTGAAGAGAAATAATATTGCTATTTGTAGGCTTTTGGTGTACTATCTTTTCTTCATATTAAATAACATTTCATTTATACAGAGTTTTATTTGTTGAATTAACTCATCTTCCAAAGCTTACATGCCACATGGTCCAGATATCTTCTCATTTTTACATTCATTTCTCATTTGCAATTAACGTATGATTTAAACATCATGCACTCATAATCAAATGTCTTTCATTAGTTCAGTAGAAAAAAGCAACTTTAAGAAATTAACATGTAGTCTACTATGTCTCCTTTGTATTTAGCTTAAATATTTATATGTTTAGCATAAATATGTATATATTTCACAATATAGCACTCTCTGAATTCATATCTACTGTTCCTGCTCTCACACTGCTTACTAGATGACTTGCATTTTGTTATTGGTCTGTTTTTCCTTTCCGCTGCTTAAAACACTTGAACAAATTAGTTATTTGCATGTAGTGTTTTTGTATGAATAAATCAAGGAAGAAAAACTAAACCTATACTTTGTAGAAATGAAATCATTACACTGGGCCCTGTATTACTTCTGAGTCTAGTTAGACATATTCAGTCACGGCACTGCCTGACACCTCTTTCTACTGTCACAGAGTAAGGTCTGTGACTGATGATGTATAACTCATGAAGAAAGGTGGCAAAATTGATGGGAATGGAAATTCAGAACGGCCAAATTTTGATTCAGGCTCCTAGAATTAGGCAACCATGCTGATCAGTTCCCAATATTACTGGCGAGGTTACAGACATGGCCAAATGTTGTTAAATTCATAAGACATCAATTTAATGAAACTACAGTCCTGCAGTCACCAGTGAGCATTTGTTTCCCATAGGACACAGAAAATAAGCAATCTTTCAGACCCAATCTTTCAAGTATGGAGATGAGAGGAAATCAGCTGTGTGGAGCAATTCAAAATGAATAAAGAGACTATATTTTAAAGTGAAATAAAGTGGCTTCAGCCATGGTCACTTGTGTCAAATTCAATCTTTTAACTGCAAATTTGATTGGTATGATGTTTCGGGATAGAGTTGCAGATGGGGTGATGAGGTCTTCAGAGTCATTATAGAACTGAGAATTGAGACAAGTTTCTTCTTGTAAGACATGGAAATCACAAACCTTATTTTTAGGTTGGTGAGGTTAAAATGAGAAAAAAATATATGAAAGATCTGAAGCATAGTAGAGTGCTAAATAAAAGGCAGTTTCCTCTCTTTCACTCAAGATTCCTTAGCAGTAATTGGGAACAAGTTATTCTTAGGAACTCTGGAGCAATTCACTAACTTTTGCCTGTTTAAATAATAGAAAGGAAATCCACCATAAGTAATTGGGGGAGAACTATATGATAGAATTTCCATCAGTCAAAGTAATTTTGCACTGCTGATAACCAAAATGGAGTCTGTGGTTTATACAGTGAAAGGTAAGAAATCGTCTGTTTTAAAGTTTCTAAATAGGTAAAAAGATGAGAGTGAAAGTTCTGGTCCAGATAGTGATGATTGTTGGTGTAAAAATGTGCATTTCCATAAGTGAGGAAATGGAGATATTCTGTAGGCAGAAAGAAAGCCTCTAGTAGAGTTAGATGAAATCAGAGAAATTGTTAAGGACCAAAGGAACTTTCATAAAGGAGTTGCATCAAACATGATAATTGACAGTGAAACACCTTCTCCAAATCATCTAAACACTCAAGAAGATTAACAGGATAAAAAAGTTCCCAGAGTTTCAATGGCGGAGAAGCAGAAGGTTTAGTTCAATGTAATTCAAAAAGCATGTATTAAATATTTATCAAATGGCAAATACTGTACCGAGCATGAAATAGTCATAAGACATTTTTAGTCCCTGTCCTATAGAAGCTCATGTTTCAGTAAAGAGGAAAGCAAGTTGGCAAATATTTCTTATGCCATCTTATTTTAAGTTTGTTAAGTGAAACCCCCAACTTTAAGCTCCATGGGGCTAGAGATTTTTGATGTTTTAATTTTGTGTTGATTGTTTTATCTTGACTGATAAATCTGCAATACCTCAATTTATACCTCACTTTATATAATTGGTACATATTAGGTATTAAATAAACTTTATTGAATGACTGAATAATCAAATTAAAAAGGAAACATTCTGTTTAAATGGAAATAATTTTGATTTCCTATGGAAAACCTCTCCAAACTTCACACCATCAACCCTATTAGTAAAGATAGGCACACAAACATCCCCATCATAGGTATATGAATCTTTGTATGCAGGTACTGCTATGCTGATCTATTAAGAACATAGAGAATAGAGAATAAAAAAAATAAAGATGAAAATAAGATAAAAATAAATAGGAATAGAAGTTTTAATATTTTTCTTCCCATTCACTTATAAAATGTGTGTGTGTGTCCCCTGAGGTTCATGAAATCAGTTTGTTTTATTTTGTTTTGTTGTGAAGGAACAAAGTAAAAATGTTATCTGACATGTATATGACCCAGTGTAAATTTAGGGCGATCTACACTTTTTTATGTCTATAATCCTAAAAGTGAGAACTAGAGGAAGACACGCTGTATAACTGGTAAAACTGAGTAAACAATCTGCTATATTTCATTTGGGCAGAGTCAGTCATGAAAAGAACATATGAAATGACAGTTATAATGGTATTGAGTGGATCCTTGAATGAATTAATTCCTGATCTGTAGGTAAAGAAAGATCCTTTCTGAAGATAATAGAAAAAAGTTTCCTGGCAAAATATATTCAATTGTATAACCTTTAAATGTACTTAAACAGTTCTCTCTTTTACTACAAATTTCTCAGAGCCCAATTAAGTAACTACTATGAAGACAATACAGGAAATGAAAAAATGCATTTCAAAATTAGTGGAACTTTATTAGCTAACATAAAATGATTCTTGATTAGGTTTCAACTTTTATTGAAGTTTTCTGTAGAAAAAAAAAAAATCTGGTTTACTTGTTTCACGATTCTTTCCAAGGTGATGTGATTGATGGAATGTGGCCAACATAACCCAGGTAAATTGAAACAAGTTACCTGAATGTAGATAAAAGTTGCCAGAAAGTATGTAGTTACTACACACCAATTAACAGCTCTGTGATAAAGGTCAGGAAACCCTGCCCTTTGAAGTCCCCTAAAAGAAAGCTACTGCTTATACTACCACTTGATGGCTTGAAGGTCCTCTATGAAAAGCTCTCCTTACTAATTTATTGGCATTGTTTGATCCCAGTGGTCTCTGTCATCTGTTCTGGAGATCCTGTTTGCCTTTAATTATGTGTAGTGGTTATCATAGTACATTTAGGAATGGTTTTCATCAAGGTCTAAAAGTGGGCTGGCTGAAGTGATAGTAGAACTTGGAAGTCAATGTTGAATTCTTCCTAAAAGAGGGCACTCAAAATGTCCAGGGACAAGTAACAGGAAGCTAGCCCAGCATATTGCGAGTGTTCCCTGCATGAGTCTGATATATCAATTTCCTGCGTCTACCATCACTCTCAGGCCTGGCTGAATTTATTCCAAGGCATTATGATACTGCTGCACATTAGTAAATTTGGTCTTGGGCATCTGTGGCGATAGAACAGGTGGAATTTCCCATATGGATCAAAAGACCCAAAGATGGCTATCCATAACATCCTGTTTTACTTCTGACAGTGGTATTGTCTTAAGCCACACATGGTAGCCCTAGTACTGGCAAGATTCCACCACCTTTATCATGAATAATAACCTTAGGAGAATAGTATCATTACAACAATTTTATAAAACTCCCATTACTGAGGTTTATAAGCTTAAATTAAGTCATACGTACAGCTTTGAGCAACCACTGTGGCCAAGGAGATACAATGTTCCAATTAGCAAGATACTCTTTCTAAAACCAAATGTGTAGAAGTTGTTAAATATACCCAAACCAGGGGCTTCCCTGGTGGCGCAGTGGTTGAGAGTCCGCCTGCCGATGCAGGGGACGCGGGTTCGTGCCCCGGTCCGGGAGGATCCCACGTGCCGCGGAGCGGCTGGGCCCGTGAGCCATGGCCGCTGAGCCTGCGCGTCCGGAGCCTGTGCTCCGCAATGGGAGAGGCCACAACTGTGAGAGGCCCACATACCGCAAAAAAAAAAAAAAAAAAAAAAAAAAAAAAAAAAAACCAGATGTGCTATTTGATTCAGGGAGGGCTGTTCCCAATTGCAATATCATTTTTATCTGAAGTCAAAATAGATGATGGATAATTAAAATTATCTCTATAAAGTAAAATCCTAGGACATTTCTCTCTTCAGGGAACTGTCATTTGAATGGCACCCACTTTCATTATAATAACACTCTTCCTGGGGAAGATATCTTGACATAGGCTGCTCTGTGCCAGGGTGAACCTTTTCTTATGGAAGAGTCTTTCTAAATGTTCCCTTACAAAATTTGTCATGTATCTAACAACTATCTTAAAACACACCTGTTTTACAAATGCAGTGACTGTTTCATTTTATAGATTTAGCATTTTCATCATTTTATAAAGTCTAATGCTTGATATACTTAAGAAACTGAGTTGAGACTCTACCATTAGGCATAAAATTTATGAACGCCTAGTAGAAATTTTTTTTTTCTACCTGTGTCATTTTTCCTCAAAGGCCATCCTTTTGAGCTGGGAATTAGCAAATCATTCATGTTTTATGGAAGTTTATGCTTCTGGAATTCAGAAATCGCAGCAGTTAGAGATGAAAAGACCTTTAAAATGACCAGTACATCAAGCTTATGCCCTCCTGTGAAAGCAGGAGACAGAGAGTGAAAGAGACAGAGACTGTTACTGATCTTTATTCTAAGAAAATCTCTATACTATTAAACTTCTAATGTTGTGTTGAAATATAAATTTATTTCCAATTGCTGATAAAGACAAAGTTTTCAAACACTTTTAACTGAAAAATATTTGCATTCTTACCATGGTGTTTTGATTTGATTTGATTTTGATTTTTTTTTAATTGATATATAGTTGATTCACAACATTGTGTTAGCTTCAGGAGTACAGCAGAGTGATTCAGTTATATAGATGTATGTGTATGTGTGTAGTTTTCAGATTCTTTTCCCTTACAGGTTATTACAAAATATTGATTATAGTTCCCTGTGCTATATAGCAGGTTCTGGTTATTTATCTATTTTATATATAGTAGTGTGTATCTTTTCATCCCAAACTCCTAACTTACCCCCCTTTCCCCTTTGGTAACCGTAAGTTTGTTTTCAGTGTTTGTGTGTCTATTTCTGTTTTGTAAATAAGTTCAGTTGTGTAGTTTTTTTTAGATTCCACATATAAGTGATATTATATGATATTTGTCTTTCTCTGTCTGGCTTACTTAGTATGATAATCTCTAGGTTCATCCATGTTGCTGCAAATGACATTATTTCATTCTTTTTTATGGCTGAATAATATTCCATTTATGGTGTTTTGATATGTATCTTTTTTCAACTTAATTTATTTTAAAGGTGCAATCTGAATTACTCAGGAGCCTTTACTTAATAGCAGAAATTGAAAATACCTAATGGGATTTCAAGCAGTTTATTTAGGGAGGCAGTTAAGTTTATGACACATGTTTGGAAAAACACACTACTTTTCTATGTGTAGAGCACCTTGATTGTTTTTAGGTTATTGACAAGGTAGTTTAATAAAAGTCATATTATTTCCCACTGGTGCTAAATACATTTAATAAAACATTATTATAATTCCATTTTATTTTTAATCTTTGTTTTCTTACCACAATGTGAAATTTTCTTATCTAACTTTAAAACTGAAGAAAGCAACATCTAGCACATGAGGATAGAAATAATGTGAAAATACAGAAATACGTAAAGAAGGAGATTATTATAATGTATCCAAATCATTTGAAAGGTTTCTCAAAGTAGCATTGTAAATGGGAACCTGAACAAAATGTCAATATTATGGTATGTTGTATCTCAAAACATTCTCATCAAAAGCGATACAAATTTTTAAAAATAACTAATTTTTATATTTAATCACCAAGTGTTACTAAACCAGGTTTTTTCATTGCCAGACATACAGCTAGCCAAACGCTGAGATGCTGAGATTTGCAGCAGAGAAAAGATTTATTCAGAAGGCAGTCAAGCAAGGAGATGTGAGAACAAGTCTCAAAATCTGCCTCCCTGAAGGACAGGGGCTTGGGATATTTATGGAATAAAGAAGCAGGGTACTTCTTAGGTGTGGGGAAAGGAGTTTGGAGGTAGGGAAAAGGTGAGGTAATCTGTGTTCTATGCAGGCTTATCTGAGTTACATGCTTCTTCATGGGACGTATGTTTTAAAATGGAGGCGCTTAGCATGATCTGAGGGTGGAGTTTTGGGCCCTCTAACGTCAGAAGGTCATTCATCTGACACCTGCACAGGTCCAGTTTTAGGGTCGGTGGTCCCGACCAGTCTTAGCCAGCTTGAGCTCGAACTAGACACGACTGACTCCAAGTTTCTACAAAACACTTCAGGCAAACATCTGTTTAGGCTAGGTGAAACTTGGAGTGTATGCAATTTGCACCAAATAATAACGGCGAGCTTGCTCAGGGAAGGTGGGCTGCAAGTGGAGGGGATTTTAGCAAGCTGCAAGACTAGCTCAAGAATTTCTGTTAGTCACCAGTTTCTGTTAACCCTAAGGGGCATGGTTTCATAACAATCAAGAAGGGGTTAAAAAAGTACTTTAATGATTAACTCTAGAAGCTTTTTTGCGATCCTCAGTGTGGTCAGAAATGCCTTTTTCCACTTAGTCCTGACTACCTTATCACATCTGAGATTTTTCTAGGTTAACTGAATAAAGAGAGAAAGCATTCCAAACCTGAATAAAGAGAGAAAGCTTTCCAATATTTTTTCAAATACGCTGATTTCCTACCCTTGTTTAAAACTTTTTGATGGCTCCTATTTTGTCCAAATGTGCTTTTCACAGTCATTAGATATTTTACTCAATTTCCCCCTTTTTTCCTCCAGCCTAGTGTTTTAATCAACTGTGTAGCCATAGGGCGTTACTGAGGTTCTCAGAAATTACCCTACTCTGTTTAATTTGGCACCTTTGCAAAACTGTTCCATTTGACTTAAACAGCTTGGTTCAATTCTGCTCTTAATTTTCACAGACATAATTCCTGTTAACTTTTTGTATTCTTCTTAAACATCACCTTGTCTGGGAGCCTTAGCAGATGACACAATATTGTATTACTTTCTGCTTATATACCTTTCCAGAGTGCCCTGTATCATAGCACTTACCATATGCTCTTAGCCTGACTGTAATCTTGTATTTTTCCTTCTGCTATCTAATTGAGGACAGGCCTGTGTCTCATTTATTCCCAGAATCTAAACACTGCTTGACACATAGTATGGGCTCAATATATAGATGCTTTCATACATTTGTTGTGTTTCTAACACATTTGTGGAATAGGAGTGAATTATTTGAAGACAATGGCAATTCTTCCAAAGCCTCTCAAATAAATTAAATTTATTTCATCTATAATCATGTACTAAATTTGTTTTCAATTTCCAAATGCAAGTTATTTAAATCTTTTAAATTCGTTATGAACTACATACAAATATTCATTTTCCCAACAACTAGAGAAATATATAAAACACAGCTTAAAAAATCTGAACCTCCCACTGGCTTTCTGGAATTCTTTCACTCCACATTTTAAATGATTTATTCAAAATAATGATTAGATTTCATATAGTGTTTATTTGGAATGGATTGCATTATATATCTCAGCAAAAGTGCATATCTCAGCATCATGCAACTTTAAGTCATATTTCACACAGAGTACAGTGGATTTAAGGGATTATACTTAAGGAAAAGTTTAAAAAAACACAAAACTTTGCAAAACCTATTATCATTTTCTCCTAAATTTCAAATTTTGGAATGTGACTCATATACAAAAGTTGACATAAAAAATTATAAAATAATAGTTTCCACTTCTCTAGTGTGACTAGCTCAGTATATCACTTGCACAGTATTTCATGTTATCCTGATGATGCCATGTGGATTTGGATACATTGACAATTATGTTTGTAATGGTTGTGCTCAATAACTTAGCTAATATGGTTGTGATGTAGCAGTATTTTTCTACCAAATATTCCTCATCCTACCTGTTGTGTCATCTTCAGTAAGAGGATTCTATTATCCCCTTCTCTTTGATGACACTCTTGCCTACATGACTTACTTTGGCCAGTAAAATTGTGAGCCCGAGTGATGGGCATTATGTCTTTTCTGAGCAAAAGCTGTTTGAGTTACCTCACAGCTTGTCATGTTTATTTTTTCTCTATACCAAGACTAATAATGTCCCAGGTAAGGGCTGCTACAGCACTATGAATTCTGGAAAGATGGCATGAAGCAGAGATGTAGTTGACCACTTGAGATCCCTCCTTCCTCCTGGCTGCGTGAACTTTAACCGATTACTTAACCTCCTCTCTGAGTTTCAATTTTCTTATTTGGAGTCATGAGTGTTGATACTTTGTCATATATTTTTTATGCATAATTAAATGAATATAAAGAAACTAGCTAAACACCTGGAAGTGCGTGTGTAAGCAATAAATGATGGAAATCTCTGTTCTTAATCTTTGAAATTCAGCTGGAAGAAAGTCACTCTGGGTCTTCCTTTAGCGTTAATGCATAAGTTTTTAGCATTTAGAAATCAGTATAAAATAATGTAAAAAAATCCCATATATACATTTAACAAGTATTAATATTTATTACTGATAAAATAATTAAGATTAGTGTAATCTTATTGTAATAATAAGTAGCTGTTATTACTACGTAACATTTTTCTGTTCTATGTGTATCTAAAATAAATTATGAATTCACATTATTTCATCCCCAAATGCATTTCTAAAATTAAGGGCATCCCTAATACAATGCAGCTATCATAGCTAACAAATTAGCAATTCCTTAAATTCAGTTAATATTTCACTTCAGTTAATATTTCAGTTAATATTTCATTCCTTAAATTCAGTTAAAATTTCATTAAATTTTACTAATTGTTTACAAAATAGTTGTACATTTGGGTTTTTTTTTTTCAGGACTAGGATTCAAACAAGGCCTTCATATTATACTTTCTTATGATTCTCGAGTCTATTTTTCATGTAGTTTTGGAGAAATTGTTTTATATATAAAGAAAAGTAGAAACAAATAATACAATGAACAACTGTTTGTCTGGAATCTAGGTTCAATTGCTAGTATTTCGCTACATTTAATAAATCTATTTATCTATCGAATCATCTGTCTAACTATATTGCTAAACTATTTTAAAGTAAATTCCAGAGGTCCTAACACTTAACCTTTAACAATTCATAACCCATTAAAAAAAACTATATTCTCTACCATATTTTATACCACAAACACCTAAAATTAATATACCTAATATCCAATACCCAGTATTTTAATATTTCTAAGATGTTGTTACTTAGCTGGAATGAAAAGGCAGAGAAGTATGTGCTGGACAGTGAGGGATTAAAAGAAAAAGCTTGCATAAGTGTCTGCCTTCAGCCCTGCCTTTCACAGCACCCATATGCACATATTATTACAACCAAATGTGAGGCAAAACCCTTAAAAACAGCTTGGAAAGGAAATATATCACAAGTGCGCATTGTTCAGTGTATTAGACTATAATGAGAAGATAAATGGTACTCATCATTGTCAGGAAACCACTAAAAATATTGAAAGTCGATATTGAACTCTTCAGGGGAGAGTGAATAGTAGCAGTGAAAGAGGCACTGGTTCATTGGAGAGTGGAATAGTGATAGGAGAAACTTTAGTGACATGTATGGAAAGGGAAACATTTATATAAAACGTGTGCCCATGGCCTTAGGAAGTTTCTGGTTTTATTTTCTGAGAATCTACTATGGAACACCAGAAGCTATGGTAAAATGGCCTGGCAAGAATAAGTCCAGTAACACAAAGCCTTAATAGAAGCCAAGCTGGTGCCCATCAGTTGTCCCTCATGGGCTTACTTTTTGCAGAGTAGACGGGCACCCACCGTCTGAAAACTTGGACAATGAATGTGAGACACTAAGGCAGTTTCTTAAATGCTGTATCTCATGGATTAATATGTGAATAAGGTATAGGAAGGAATTAAAAGGGCAGAAAAGTTAATAAAAGTTGAGAAGACAGAGATATGGAAAAGTGGGCTTCTAAAGACAATTTTAAAATAAAATTAATCCATTATGCGTACATTTAGGAAGGGTGTTCTTTCCTTCCTGGCAGATGGTAGCACAATAGAATTCCTTAAACACTGTTGGAAGTGGCAGTGCACGGTGATGGCTGCTGATGTATAACACTAATACTTTTTTAGAGTGACAGCACTCTTGATGATGGATTATACTAATATTGTAGTTTATCACCTGAGCAGAACTGTGATGATGCATTACAGCAATATATCATCAAAGCAGTTGTGTTTATTTTCTTTCTCACCAATCTAAGTCAAGTTAAAAATTCTGTTAAAAGGGTAAATCTTTAAGTCCAGGATGGCTTTCAATCTGTTTGTTTGGGGAAAAAAAGGGCATGACATTTGTAGTTACTATAAAAAATGCAAATGACTACCGAGAAGTCATTATTTCGCTTTAGTGCTTAACATTTACATCTCATAACCTTGCTTTAAAAAAATATAGTATATATGTAATGAAGTTTTGCTTTGTATTGGCAGAACAAAATTTTATATCCACTGTATCTACAGTAACATTCCTGGTCTGACAGAAAAGTCTGAATGAGGCTAAGGATAGAGATAATACTTTATTACATAATTCAGGGACTATGATGAATAAAATGAGGTCAAAGTGGTTGTATTAATTGTCTTAATTTGAGAAAAGTAGAAACTACTATCATACAATGAGGAATTAGCTCCTAAAGATACCTCATTTTCTCAAGTAACCAGGTAAACTTTGATATAGATGATTCTGTGATTAAGAGAACTAGAAAGAATGATTTAATTCTGGATATTGTAGAGAAACTGAGGTTTACTGGTGGGATGGGCATTATATGGAGGGCAGCAGGAGAAATAAAGGAAAATTAAGGGGAATCAGAAACCTGTACTAGCAGGAAGTTTAGATCCATCAATAGTGGCTCCTAAGATCAGTTTGGACTGAAGTTTAGGGTTGATTATCAAGGGCAATTCCAAATGTAAAATGTATATTTATAAATGAAAATTATCCATAAGGATTTGGACTGAGAACTAGTCAGTGCACAGAGGTGAGGTGGATGGGGGAGTAGTCTTGGTGTACAAAGAGTAAAGAGCTGTCTTAGAACACTCTTGACAACTACCTTTCACCCAACAAATCTGAATTGTGAGTTGTCTATTACTTTTTTTAACTTTCTAGAAATATAACTTATTTTAAAATTAAACAACTGCACCCTCTTTAAGTGTCAGCTCTCTTTTCTCCACATTTAAATCATTTCATTTACAGATTATCCTCCATGATCCATTTCATGATGTTTTGCCTCTTTCCAGGGATATATACAACATGCAATTTAACCAGCAAAACATTTTTTTTCTAATGTGAGAGTGGGCGAAGTAGAACATTTGGACCAAAACACAGTGTCATAATATTGATGCTCTTGCTAATAGATCTAAGTTGTGCTTCTACAGATAAAATTTTTTTCAATAATCACAAAAAATATGTACAAAAATTATATGTATTGTAGCCAATTCAATGATATCTGTTGCCTTCATTTGATTTAGCAGATAAAAAATTTAATATTAATCGAAGTATGTGGCAGATGAAGGCTTTATTATTGTATATTTTTGCCTTCTTTTAAATGCCAAGTCCATGAAGCACAATATTTAATCATATAATGAAGTCAGTGAGTAGGTGTGAATGTATTAGTGTGTTTCTGTTAAGTTAGGACAATTGACAAAGGAGAACTAACAAAAGTAAAAGTCATATATCTTGCAATTAATATATTTATAGTATACTTGGGGAGTCAAATACTAATAACAATAAAAAGCTTTACTGTGTAAAGTGCTATGAAGTCCACAGGGCCATAGTGTTCAGGATATTACTTTGCCTTTATATTGACTCTGGAAGGTGAGTGGTACATGGGTTAAGATCTTGGACTTTGGATTTCAACAAATCTGGGTTTTGAATCTCAGCTCTTTACTTTACCATATACATGGTTTTGTGACAGTTAAGTATGTAAATCTCTTAATATCTCCAACACTCAATTGTTTTCATCTGAAAAATGGAGAATAGAAAGAATATATATATAATAGACATTGTGTGGGATTAAGGCGATAATATGATTTTTAAAGGTTTACTGCAGTATTCTGGGCATTGAAAGTGCTCAGTATATACCATTATTGTCTGTTTCTTCTGCATTTTCAAATTAGAAAACTAAGGACCAACTTTTGTCAAGGGCACCTAGAAAGGAAAAATGAATTGCAAACTAGTGCTAATGATTCTTGCTGATAGACAATTCTGCCTCTCCTACAAACTTAATCAGTGTTGGTGTTGGTAGCAATGGCTTAGTTTGTCCCTATGTTTTCTTTTCTGAAACAAAGAACTCTATGAAGTTGTTGGCTATATTAATTCAGGGAAAGCTACTTAGATGAGAAAGATTTTCTATCTTTTCTAAGAATTGTGGTAGGATAATTTATTGAATTAATAATTAAAGTTTGCTTTTTCTTTTTGAATATAAAACCTGACTTCATTAGTGGGGATGAAAAAGAAATGCCTACAATGATGTATTCTCCAAGCTGGAACGGAGCCTAGCTAGGGCTTAGAGTTGAAGATGGAGAGGTGACAAGATTGGGGTGAAGGGAAGTAAAGCGTTTCCCTAAAAAGAGAAAGATGCATTCATTTCTGAAGGGATTCACACACAGTCCACAAGAAATGGATTTCTTCCAGAAGATTCCTGAAGATGGGAGGGAGAGGTGGGAATAAATACTAAGAATTACGGGTCTTGGGTGCCTTTTAAGAAACAAATAAGCACAAGCACAAGGAAGTCAAGGCTTTGCGGTGTCTACCTTCCCGTATGTTGATGTGAACATGCACAATGACCACTGTGAACCCACAGAGTAGAGAGCCCAACCCCATTTCCTCTGAACTGAATATATGTATATATATTCATATAATTCATATATATATATATATATATGTATGTATGTATTTGTGTGTATGTATACACACACACAACTGAACAGAAGGAGGAGCGCAAGGAGCCCCAGAAACCACAGGATTTAAAGCAAATTACATTTGAATGAGTAAAAAAGTCTATTTTCTTATAAACGAGGGAGGCTGGGTACCTTGCTAGTTAGTAGCACATAGTCAGTTGCCAGTTTGGCTGATGTGAACTTCCTATAAATTGTTGCAGGAACTTGAACAAGTTATTTAACCTTCCCATGCTTCAGTGTCCTTATCCGTGTGATAATATTGACAATACCTATAATATAGAGCTATTGGGAGAATAAGTTAATATAAAAATATAAAGTTAGGGTAATACAAGTTAAAAAATATTTGTAGGGTTATGTGGTTGAAATAAAACAGTTCTTATTGCTTATAAGAATAAAGGTGCTATGTAATAGCAAGTAATGATAAATTATTACAAGTAATAGCTGCGAGTGTGAACCAGGACTCAAGGATACAAGGGATGTTTCTCGGAATTATTTATAATAATTTGGGATAATTTATTTTCTAGTCACCGTGTACCTCTATACTTACAAAACTATATATTGCTTCTATAACTTAATAAAAAGGAAGCTACAAACTGGAATGGAATATTTGCATGATTTTATTAGTAAAGGTAAACAATGATCTATTCTCTCTAGGATATAGTTTCTGTGGAAACAAAAGATAATTCAATTTAGAAAAACGGAACTCTGTTTAGTCTGGGAACTTTTATTTACTAGGTAGAGCTGTAGAATCACTGTTGATAATTATTATGATGACAGTAGCCTATCTAAATATTTTGAAAATATATTTGATCTCAGTCTATGAAAGATTTTGAACAATTGTCATATTATGGTTGATTTCAAGATAAAATTTCTTTCTAAAAATGAGCTTACATATACGTAGGCAATTTCTTAATCTCAAAATTAATTTACCCTGAGCAGCTCCCAAAATTA
The DNA here is from genome assembly GCF_963455315.2 of Globicephala melas. Lineage (NCBI taxonomy): Eukaryota > Metazoa > Chordata > Mammalia > Artiodactyla > Delphinidae > Globicephala > Globicephala melas. The sequence goes on along the minus strand of NC_083319.1, from coordinate 78,662,189 downwards.
TAATTGTCAGATAATTAAAAAATAAAACATTAACAGTGGAAGAATGAACATGCTTAAAAATTTTTTGATTAGGTAAGTTAAACTGCTTACTATTATGTTTTTTAAAATGCCAGCCTTTGAATACTATAGACAAATCTCCTATAAAAAGTCTTCTGATGTCTATACTTCTAATTACACAGATTTGAAAATATATATTAGGATTCAATATTTATTACAAAATATAATCCTTAAATTTAAAGACTTTATGCAAATTAAATTACACTTATAAAATTATGAGGTCATTTTTTTTCTCTCTCCTGATACTGAAATACAGTGCTATGCATTTTCTTCTTTCCTCTCTAGAGGATAAATTGTGTTTTGATTGCTTTAGGAAGGACATAATTTAGACATCAGGGAAGGCTGTGTTTTATTGTTTTAGATTACAAAATGTTATAGAATATTTGGTTTTGAAGGGACCTTTGCAGTTATTTAATCCACTGTCTCCCCTTTACAGAGGAGGAAACCAAGTCTTCCACAGTGACTTGCAGAAAGTCAAAGTAGCCATTGGCAAAGCTAGAAATGGAAATCAGGCCTGTTTATTTGTTTGTTTGTTTTCCTTCCAAGTTGTGGAAAAAAACTATTCATTTTGTAGTATGTAAAATTTCTGACATTATTTACAGTTGTAATCAGACATCTTTGAGATGGGCGTGTTTGTGGTCAAATAGTGTTGGATTGGGTGGGGCATTTTTCTTTAACCCATTTTTCTTTTTTTTTTTAAACATCTTTATTGGAGTATAATTGCTTTACAATGGTGTGTTAGTTTCTGCTCTATAACAAAGTGAATCAGTTATACATATATATATATGTCCCCATATCTCTTCCCTCTTGCGTCTCCCTCCCTCCCACCCTCCAACCCATTTTTCTTTAATGGGTTTAACTGTGCCTCCATGAAGGCAGCTGCATAAACTCATTTTGGGTTTCTTCCCTGCCAGCCTGTTGTTTCAGCCACAGGCTAGAGACAATGGGACGTGAAAGTTAACAGTATTTTGAAATCCATTAGTTTCTCTTGAAATTAGTGCTCAAATAAGCCTTATAGAAAGTTATAAACAGAAATAAATGAATAAATAGCTCTGTGTTAAAACAATTAAATTATATGTCGGATAGAAGGGAATGACAAATGTATCAGTGAAATGCTATTTAGTGAAATAGGTCTCTGTGTGTCAGTGAGCATGCCTCTATTCTTACATTGTTAGCATTAAACATTATATTTAAACAAAAGAAATAAACACAGCTCTTAATGTTACGTGTAACCCCAGCACTGCAGTTGTGTAGTTATTTGAGAAATCAGAGTGTGACCTAAAGTCCGTGAGCTGGTCTGCTCTGGTGCACATTGTGAGACAGCATGCTCCACTTCTCAGACTTTGAGCCAAACATTAATGAAATTAGACCAAAGAGAAAAATCCTCATCAATTTTTCCTTTGGGGCCTCATTTTGGTTTTGTGTTTTCTTAGCCTCTCATTCAGTTGTCTCCTGTGTCTGATCCCCCAAATTGTGTTACCATCCAGATTCTAGGGTAGTTTTATTTAGTTCAGATATTTCCAAATCTGAAGCCTGCAGAGGTCCTAATTTTATTTAATAGTCAAATGACCTAATCGAAGCTTCCTTCTTAGGTGCCTTAGGGAAGTATACTGATTGATCAAGTTCTTTCCCTCCAAGGATTTCTGAAAATCTTTGGAGAGTACTTGAATATTCCCTAAAGACCTCCTGTTTGCTTAAGACCATGTTGCTTGCTTCTACCCTAGTTTAAAAGCATGCTAAGTGATGTGTGGTCCAGGTCAGCTCACCTATTAAGGACACAGAAGAACTTCAGCAGGTACTAATGTTTGATCTGGAGGGTCCCCTTGGCAACTGATCAAAGATTTGGCAACTCAGATTTGACCATGGCTCCTTTTTCACAGACAGAACTAAGAATTTGCCTGTAATTCTTCTCTTGACTCCTATCCCATCTTGACCCCCAGACTCTGAACTTCTTATTTACAGAATAAGTCTCCTAGTTTGATTTACTGTAATGTCAATGAAATGACTCCATCTTTGCAGGCAGCCCAGCTCAGTTCAAATCATACTTTATTGCCATTCATATAACCACAACATGAAAGGAGGCCAATGACAGCTTATTGGATTCTTAAATGACACAGAAAATGAAGTGATCAAAACATTGTTTGGGGTTATTGTTAAACCCACTGAGTAGAAAGTCTGCTGCGTATTATTTAACTTCCACATAAGAAAGTATTGCTGCATGTGCAGAAAGACAAAATGATAACAGAGAATTAGGGAGCAGACAATTAAACATACCTGGTGATAAGAAGTTTGTTCTGAAGTAGCTTTAAGTAGCTTTTCTTCCTTTCATCCCGTTAATAGTTGATTTTCTGGTCAGGTGCACTATTGATCGATTTGCACTGAAGCCATTTCTTCCTCATTAGCTTTCCAAACTTTTTCTTGCTTCAATTTTCCTAGATACAAAAGCCTTACAAGATTATAGAAGACGTGTTGCTTAGCAACAGTCTCATTCCTGTAACTGTCATGGTTGAGTGCACAATGTCACATTTTGGGGGGGAGAAGTCAGACATTTTCTTATTTCCAAAGTTTACTCCATTTAATGACCAATGTAAGATATTTAGTTATTTTTAATTATATCTTTCCTACATGAATGTTTTCAATTTTGGTAATTGTACACAGCGTTGAGACAGAACAATCCTTTTTATGCTGTACAAATATATCCAGAAACTTATTCCTGGTTAAAAAAAAATACTAGCGGGGCTTCCCTGGTGGCGCAGTGCTTGAGGGTCCGCCTGCCGATGTAGGGTACACGGGTTCGTGCCCCGGTCCGGGAAGATCCCACATGCCGCGGAGCGGCTGGGCCCGTGAGCCATGGCCGCTGAGCCTGCGCGTCCGGAGCCTGTGCTCCGCAACGGGAGAGGCCGCAACAGTGAGAGGCCTGCATACTGCAAAAAAAAAAAAAAAAAAAAAACTAGCAAGAAAAATGCCTGTTCTTTTTTACTCTCAGAAACTCTTTTCATACCTTAAACAAGAAATCTGAACACTTCTTATAGTAATAATGGCAATCTACTATTCTGTTCTAAAGGATTAGAAAATATAGAAATTTATAGGTAAACAAATTGCCTGTAGTAAATTCCTGTAACAATAGAATTACAGGAATTCTGTAATTCCTGTAAAAGGAAGTAACTTATGAAAAATAAGTTTTCTCTTTTCTACCAACACCTATACACCAATTATACCATTTGTATCTGTTTGATATAAAATATTCTATGTGTTTTGTATACAGAATTTAAATATAATTCAGAGATGCTCATGAATGTAGCTATTATGATGTTTTGTGACTACAATATAATTTTGTACAAAATTGAGCACACCAGTAGTGAGATGTAGAAATAAGACAAAGAGAAAAAAGTTGGAAATAATATACATAGTTGACCCTTGAAAAATGTAAGGATTAGGGACACAGACCCCGTGTAGTTGAAAATCCTAGTTTAACTGTATAGTAGGCCCTTTGTATCTGTGGTTCCACATCCATGGATTCAACTATAGGAGGATCATGTAGTGTGGTAGTACATATTTACTGAAAAGAAATCTGCACATAAGTGGGCCCACAGAGTTCAAACCCATGTTGCAATAGCTCAAGAGTCAATTGTACAGCCATTTCAAAGAAATAAAACATTTGAGATTAGAAAATTTTGTATCTGCCACTGGGAGCAAGGCAAAGTATCTAGTGCATATTTTCCCATACTGCAAAATAAGTGTCAAAGAACTGAAGTGTGCAGAATTGCGGTTAAAAGCACTATACTAATAGCCTGACATTATGGACCTCAATACAACTGGATGGAATGAAGAACAATTTAGAAAATGTTTTATTTATTTATCTATCTATAATTATTTTTAATAATTTGGAAGATCAATCATGAAAACTTAGTAATTATCCTTGATGGTTATTTGGTGGGAGGTTCTATATGCAAAAATCTAGATCCCCGTAGTGAAATGTGTTTTCAAATTTTTCATCTTTTATCAAATGCATTTAGTTATTTATCTGTTTATTTTTGCCTGCGTAGTTACTAGGTGACAGAGGGTATACACGATTGTGCAGGGAGATTGCTCTTGTCACGTGACTTCCCTGTATGCTGTGGGAGGGAATCCACATGAATCAGTCCTTGGGAAGCCAACTACAGAGCAATGTGTAACTTTTCTTATCCTCCTATTATTATTTATTCAACTTAATGGCATTTCAGAAGACAAAGGGAATAAAATATTCATTCCATGGCAATGTTCAACTGGAATTCCACATTCTTATTTTAGATATGAGGACTAGATCAATTTTCTTACCAACATTAAAAAAAAGCACTTATATAGAGATCTGAAGTTTTTTTTGTTTTTTTTTTTTTCGGTATGTGGGCCTCTCACTGTTGTGGCCTCTCCCGTTGCGGAGCACAGGCTCTGGACGCGCAGGCTCAGCGGCCATGGCTCACGGGCCCAGCTGCTCCGCGGCATGTGGGATCTTCCCAGACCTGGGCACGAACCCGTGTCCCTTGCATCAGCAGGCAGACTCTCTACCACTGCGCCACCAGGGAAGCCCTAGATATATGAAGTTTAATCACAGTTACATTTTTTTTTTTAATGCTTCTGTTAGTAGATGCTTGAGGAAGCATACTGTTGTGCATGGAAAGGGAATTGCTTTTATCAAGTGTCTTCTTTGTATGTTGTTTTGAAGAAATGCAATTAAATCATACCACAGAACTGACTGACAGCAAACCCAGGTATAACTAATACCTGAAGCCTCTAAATCTCACTGATCACCAATTGCCAAGATTTTGGACATTCGACATGAAAAGGGTGTTCCTTAGACGGTGTATTAGTTTCCTAAAGATGCTGTAACAAAGTGCCACAGACTGGGTGACTTAAGACAACAGAAATTTTGCTTTAGCAGTTCTGGAGGCTAAAAGTCCAAAATCAAGGTGTCTGCTGGGCGGCACTCTCTCTCAAGTCTTTAGGGGAGGATCCTTTCTTGCCTCCTCCAGTTACTGGTTCTCCAAAGTGTTCCTTGGCTTGTAGCAACGTAACTCCAACCTTTGCCTTCATCTTTACATGATGTTCTCCTTGTGTTTCTCTGTCTTCAGAAATCCTTGTGAATCCTTATGAGTTTTGAGTAGAGTCTTAGAGCATAGAATGTCCCAGATCATCAAATTAGTCTAATTTATTGACTAGATATTCAACTCAAATAATGGGAACTAGCTTTCCTGATTTTCTCACACTATTTCCTGACTAAAGATGTTTTGTTTGGCTTACTATTATAAATATTATTATAATTTTATCAGAGTAGAATATTACTCTACCCACACACATCGTTTTCCTCAACATACTTTCATTGGATGCTGACTATTCATAATTATTCATAGTGATAGTCCTCTCTCTTTTTTTTGCACTTTTGCTAAATTAAAATATACATGCATGAAGGACAAATGCACATAGATAATACAAGAAAAAATATTAGTGTGACAAGAATTGAATGTTTTATTTTTAAAGAAGGTGATGTACAAATGATTGCTTTAACCTTACATCTAACTAGTACCCTAAGAGATTGAGGTTGACTAACTTATGCACTCATATTTACAGGAATAAATTAATGGGTAAATACATGGATCAATGGGTAGATGAGTGAATGGTTGGATGAATCACAAATTTATAGATTTATGAAGTCTTTGCAAATCAAATAGGTATTGATATTCTAAATAGCACATTAGAGGCTCATAGTTTAACAGATTTCTTCAGTACAAGGATTTTATAAGAATTTTAAATTGATTTTCTAGTATTTGCTATATCTAGATGAAGTTTACATATGTAACCATATTTCATCTAGAAAACTTTTATTTTGATGTCAATAGGGCCATAATTTTCATTTATTTTCTTGTACTACCTGTGTACTTCCTGAGGGTATAAAAGACATATAGAAACATTCATAAAAACTTATCAATTCTGGGAATTTATTAATAATACATTAATATATCTAAGCCCTGGTTATACTGCCAGTGTGCTTTGGAGGATTTAGAATTCCTCTGGGTAATTTGTTTTGCTAAAAATGTATTGCTTAAGAATTCAGGCCACTAATGTATTGAAATTTTCCTCAACACATTTTAAAAACAAATTCTCTACAGACACTTAAATTGTGAAAAATCTCAAAGTAGAGCCATTAAAATACTTTCGGAATTCATTAGGGTAGTTCCTCATTTCACATCCTTTATAATTATTTTGAATTGTGAATCAGAATAACAGTCATTGAATAAATACTGGATTCCCATGTGTACACAGGACCATTTCATTCAGGTTGGAGACTTTGATATTTGCACCCAAGGAACTTATTCTCTGATGAAATGTGCAGGGCTACCCTAGAAAATGCTAGTAGAGGGGAATGTAATTAAGTGATAAGACCTATATATATATATTTTAAAGTATCAAAACAGAGGAATCTAAAGGGTTTCAAGGAGTTGATGGGACTTTTACTGACTCTTGAAAGTGAGAAAGCATTAGGCAAGGTATAAAAATAATAAGAAATAAAGTCTCAAAAGCAAAAATAAATAATGAAATATCCTCATCTGTGTAGGCTTAGGGTAATGTAGAAATCTATTTTGTCAAAGGGAATGATGTGTTTGGGAAGTTAATGAAAAATAAATTGAGGTGGCTTTATGGGGAGTTCTGAAAATGAGACAAGTTTCTGGAGTATTAAGATGCATTGGCTTATGAAATGACCAGACTTTAGAATATGTAATATTCTAAGTACAAATAATATATGAAAATTATATTGACCATATCAATAGTACTGTATTAAGTATTAATGAATACTGATTTATTGTATCAATATTAATTAATATAATAATATTAATATATTGTAATAGTATAATAAACTAAAAAATATAAATTTAAAAAAAACACAAGATCATAGGTACAGAGAAGAGATTGATAGTTGCCAGAGGTGGAGGGTAGGGAGATGGGAGAAATGGGTGAGCTGTTTATTTTAAAAATTTAAATAAATTGAATATATATATATATATATATTCAATTTATTGAATTCAATTTATTTATTCAATTTATTTCTTTTTCTTTTCTTTTATTCAATTTATTTCAATTCAATTGATTTATTCAATTTATTTTATATATATATATATATATATATATATATAAAAAAAAACTTTATTTCTCTGTAACTATAAATTCAGACTTTACCAAAAATTTATTTCTCCCCTATGGTTGAAGTCCACACATATTTTGGAAGGTAATCTGCTTTAGTCAAAGTTACTGATTTAAATGTTAATCACATCTAAAATATGCCTTCCAAACAACACCTAGGTTGGTGTTTGACCAAACATCTGGGCACTGTAGCCTAGCCAAGTTGGCACATAAAATGAACCATCACAGCTGCTCTTTGTTACCTTACGTGCTCCTACAGGTTACCAATTCTATTTTATCTATGAGTCTTATCTGTAACAATACTACTATACCTGGCAAATGAAAAGCATATAATACTGATATAAAAATCACTGATTCTGAGGCTGGGAAAGTGGACTTTATCCAAACAGTTGGGGATCAAACAGACTGAGGTCCACCTTGGCCAAAAAAGGAAATTCTGCCTCCAGACTGCCTTCGAGTTTGAGCTTCAGCTCAGGTCAACTTTTTCTTAGGTCTTCAGCCTACAGGCCTGCTCTGCAAACTTCAGTCTTGCCAGCCCACCATCATGTGGGCCAAATGCTTAAACTAAGTCTCTCTCTACGTGTATATACATACACGTCCTATTGATTCAGTTTCTATGGAGAACCCTGGGTAGTACAGTGGCCAATGTTAATTATCATGTTATAACAACACATTTTATATGCAATACTAGCAAGTGCTAACAAAACAGTAGACAGTTTTCATGGTAAGAGCACCTATAGAGTAGACAAAATAAATTAAATCGCAGATAATTCACAGGTTAAAAAAAAAAGAAAACTTAACCTTAAGGATTTGATATTTTATTTCAGATATGCTGACATGTTGCCTACTATTGTGAAGACTACTTGGCCAGAATTAACTTAGTATGAATACTGTCTCCCTAATTTAGCTCTGAAATGGCTTCACATTAAGTAACCAAAGACTCTGTACACCAAGGATTCATAATCTGTAAACTTGTATAATATCAATTACCTTCTGTTGACCATGCTTTCTTGGTGTAGGGTTCCTAGAAGTTTATTTTCATTAAGCCCTGTAAGAATCATTTTGCAGGGGAGGGTAGAATTAGGATCTTTTGCTCAGAAAAGGCCAAGAAGCATGAAATGGTTAATTATACCCAATTCTGTGCTATGACTTGCTCAACTATGGTGTGATCGTGAGATTTCCTCTGAGCTAGCAGAGAACATATATCAGTGATATCAATTTGTATTGATGCTGCTTTGTTTAGAAGGGTGGTGTATTCAATAATTTATGGTCCTTTAATTGATATCTTCGTGTCTAAAATTGCCACCACTTACAAGTGAGCTCTTAAAATCCATTGATCTACTTTAATGCAGAATATGCCTTCCTGTTCTGATTTACAGTAAAGCAATGGATTATAAGAGCTCACTTGTAAGCGAGGGTGGTCACCTATATGTAAGCAGACTGCGCCGAAGCTGTTAACTATGAGCAGGTTTGGAATTCTGGAATTTGAGTACCTGTCAGTTGTGTTTTAATTATCTGTTTGGAAGCAAGGAATACCACCACCTGGCACAGTGCATAGTTAATGAGATGCAGTTAATAAATATTACAATTTATTAAGTTAAGTATTAAAAGAATCAATTCATGACAAATGGTAAACTGGGGTATAGAACTTTGGTTCTGAAGAATACACAAGTAAGACTTCCTATATTTAAGGAACTTCAAGAAATAATTGCAAATTTTGGTATCCAGAAAGTTAATGACTTACCTAATATAAACTTACAGCTCCAGAAAAGAAGTAATTAAGGCTGTCTAAGAATCTAAAAATGTATAAGCCATTGAGCCCACCAAAATGGACAGAGAACTACCCTAGACCAGACATTAAGGATTCTCAACTGTGCTTAGTTAGGCAAAGTAACTGATTGGGGAAGCCAAGTATGAAGTGAGTTTGGACAGATCTATGCAGCATGAAGAATTATAGTGTACACACACACACACAAAAAAGGCTGAGTCACCACAAGAAATTTTTTAAATATATTGAAAGGAAAATGTATAGCATACATGAAAAAGAAAACATGGGAAAAACAAGGGAAAATGTGAGTCTTAATTAAGCAATGTGCACATGAGTCTATACACATAGACAAACCCATGTAGAATTTAGCTTTTGGCTTTGTTTATTATGAACACTTGACACTCATCTTAATTCACTCTGGTTTAGGAAACTCTGATCCCCCATGAGAAAATTGCTTTGTAATCTGTATTTTTAAATAAGCTAGACTGTGGTGTCTCATTGCTTAAAATAATCTTGGTACTATTCCAAGTCTTGTGTGTGTGTATGGGGAGGGGTGGGAAATACAGTGTTTCTCCATTTCAATATTTTCCTTTACAATTTTTGTCAAAATTTTGGCTCTCCTAATTTATCTGATAGTGAGAGATGACCAAAGTCCAACATAAATGAATAAACAAATTGTAATTATTTCCCCCCCAAAAGATGTTGAAGTCCTAACCTTTATACCTATGAATGTGACTTTACTGGAAATATGGTCTTTGTGGATGCTCAAGTTCAGATAAGGTCATTAGGAGAACCTCCTTATAATATGTATTAAGGGGGGATTAGGGCACAGAGACAGACACCCATTGAGGGAATGTGAAGTGGAGACACAGAATGCTATCCACAAGCCAATGAATGCCTGAGGCAAACTAAAGCTAGGAGAGACTCATGGAAAAGATCCCTGAGAAGTCAACCCTGATTTTGGATTTCTAGCTTTCCGAACTGTGAGATGATAACACTTCTGATGCTTAAATCACCCAATTTGTGGTACTTTGTTATGTCAGCTCCAGGAAATGAGAACAAGGTATACTTTAAACATGTTTATATGTATGTACAAATTGCTATGAAATAAAATATTTTGATCTATAATTTAAAAGCTTTTAAATTATAGTTGCAGAGCTAACCTCAACTTTCGTCAAACTTCCATACATATTAGCAAATGCTGTTAATGTGGCTTATAAAAGGGATGTCAAGAATTCTAGAGGAAATATTTTCCTATTTAGGAGAAAAACTGGAAGATACAGTTCAGTGTTATGTGAAAGTTTGGAGTCTATTTAAGTTTATGTAATCTGCTTATAACATTCTATTTTTGAGCAAGTCTCCAGATAAAGACTTTTTTTAAAAAAACAAGCATTGTGCTAACATATCTTCATCTGTTGTTTTTACTGAGTTCCTTTCTCAGCTCTTACATAATATAGCTCTGCTTATGAACCTCTGTTTTCCTCAGTAGTTATTTCTGGAAACGTGGTCAATTTGGCTTTGTATATAGCGAGTCAAACTTTTTGTTCATTATTTACTATTTATGACTCACTGTCCCTCCTGGCATGGAAATATCTTTTACCTTTATGTGTGTTCTTTCAAAATATTATTTAACGTTTCATTTTTTAGCAATGAAAATAATTTTCATTTTTGAAGTATTGTTTTCCCCTTATCAAGAAATGCCACACATCATCTTTCTTCAGCAAAAGTTTTTTTGTGTGTGTTTTTTTTTGCGGTACACGGGCCTCCCACTGTTGCGGCCTCTCCCACTGCGGAGCACAGGCTCCGGATGTGCAGGCTCAGAGCCATGGCTCACGGGCCCAGCCGCTCCGCGGCACGTGGGATCCTCCGGGACCAGGGCAAGAACACCTGTCCCCTGCATCGGCAGGCTGACTGTCAACCACTGCGCCACCAGGGAAGCCCCCAGCAAAAGTTTTAATTAATATATTTCTGAAAGTGTGTGGTACTTCCATTATACTAGTTTTTGCTTTGAATTTTCACTTAAGTTTACGTTTTATTCCCTCTGGATGTTTTCCATGAAAGCACTGGCAAGTGTTTGTTAGTTTGTTATTTGGTGCTTTGGCAGCAACCAAAAGAGTAAAAGATAAGCAGGTGTGGTGGGCTGAATAGTGGTCCCCAAAGTGATGCACGTATTAATCCCTGGAATTTGTGGATGTTACCTTATATGCCAAAAGTGAGTTTGCAGATACCATTAAGTTAAAGATTTTAAGGTGGAGAGATTATCCTAGATTATCTAGGCAGGCTCTAATGCACTCACAGTATCCTTATGAAAGGCAGACAGAGGCAGATCTGACTACACAGAAGAGGAGAGGGTGAGTGACAATGCTGCTTCTAGCTGTGAACCTAGAAAGAAGAGCTGTAGACCAGGGAATGCAAGGAATGCAGCTCTAGCAACTGGAAAAGACAAGGAAAGAGATTCTACTCTAAAGCTTCTGAGGAAGCCTGGCTGTGCCACCACTTTGGTTTTGGCCTATTGAAACCATTTCTCACCTCTGGCTTGCAGAACTGTAAGAGAATAGATGCATGTTTATTTGAACCACTGATCTGTGTGTGGTTTTTTTGTTTTTTTGTTTTTTTTTGCGGTACGCAGGCCTCTCACTGTTGTGGCCTCTCCCATTGCGGAGCACAGGCTCCGGACACGCAGGCTCAGCGGCCATGGCTCACGGGCCCAGGCGCTCTGCGGCATGTGGGATCTTCCCGGACCGGGGCACGAACCCATGTCCCCTGCATCGGCAGGCGGACTCTCAACCACTGCACCACCAGTTGTTTTAAACCACAAGTATGGTGTAATTTGTTACATACCATAGACAGCTGATAAAACAAAGCTCCTCTTGGGAGGTGACCTTATGAAGAAGAGGGGGGCTCCATGAACATCAGACCATTTGTGCCCATCTGCTGTGTGGGCTGATTTGCATAGGAAAAGGGATGTGGAAGGAGATGAGGCTGTGAATTGAAGGGTAGGGGTGAGGAAGGGAGAGCTGGGAGAACAAGAATGGAATGGTGGGCATATGACTGCTTGGACTTTGTAGTAACAACAATTCCCTTACCTTCCCTCCTCTGAATCACCTATGAAAACATTTTATTAGCTTCTGTGGAAGTTCTTTGTAAATCACAGGTTTAAGTGGCCCAGGGAGTATCACTTAGATACTCAACTGACAAAATGAAACGGCATAGAAAAGAAGCTTATTATATCCCCTTGGTCTGGGAAATGAGCTCAGTTTAAGTCCAATAAATATCACATTGAAAAAGACTCCCTCAATCATCATAAGGAATCTGGACTTTTGGTACTTCAGAAGACTGACCATTGCTGCTAAATCTTTATTATGATGGAGGGTTCCATCCACGGCAATGATGAAGCCCTGCCTGTAACTGGATTTACAGGCAGCAAGCATCACTGATGGCGTCTGGAGCCAAAGAATCTGGAAAGTCTGTTCATGATCTCAAATGTGTCAGATATCAAGACTGCAAATGATAAATGGATGAGATTTTTAAAGGACCATGGAAGTCTTATGTCATCAAGGTAGAGTTATAGCACGTTACTAGGACTTAATCTGAAGTAGTTAACCCCTCTTTCCAAACTTATAAGTAAGTCTTAGAGCCTAGTGGACTTTCAGTTGTTGTCTAAAGTCACAAGGGCTCCTTTCTTAAAAGTTGCTTGCCAGGGGGAGGGACACGCTGTGCTTTTCCATCAACTCCATTCGCTAGTCAGATGATTGTCAGTGCTAGAAATAGAAAGAAATAGAAATAGAAAAATAAAAGTGACTCTTCAGAGATTCTGATGAAGTATGACCAGGCTGAGTTTCCACATTGCTAATTAGGAATTATTCACACACACAGAAGGAGATTTCAGCAGAATGTGTTTCACAGTCATCAAACTATGTTCTTTTTCATGCCTTATCAAACCCTTCCCAACTGAAGCTCACTGTCTTGTAGGCAGCAGCCCTCACACAAACAGCCCACACTGGCAAGTAACTCTGGTTTCAAGAGGAAGAACACACAAAATCTGTAGTCAGTTCATTGGTAATTGTGTGTTGGCTCCTAGATGATCATTTTTTAAAAAAATAAAATTATGACTTTTATAAAATAATCACCCAAAGCTTTTATTTAACACATTAATTAGTGAAGGAACCAATAAGATGATAAGATGTTACAATCAGGAATTGTTACAAAGGAATACCTGAATAGCAAACATATATATATATATATATATATATATATATATATATATATATACATTAGCAAATTAGGAATGATAAATGAATTTGCCAAGAGATATAAAATGTTTAAACTCTATAGGGCTATAAAATAGAGTATTTGTATTTATATATTTATAAATTTTTATTGAAATATAGTTGATTGACAATGTTGTGTTACTTTCAGGTGTATAGTGAAGTGATTGAGGTTTATATATATATATATATATATATAGAATATATATATATATTTTAGATTCTTTTCCATTATAGGTTATTAAAGATATTGAATACAGTTCCCTGTGCTATACAGTAGGTCCCTGTTGTTTATCTATTTTATATATAGTAGTGTGTATCTGTTCATCCCAAACTCTTAACTTATCCCTCCCCTCCCTTTCCCCTTTGGTAACCATAAGTTTATTTTCTATGTTTATGAGTCTATTTCTGTTTTGTGAATAAGTTCATTTGTATCATTTTTTAGATTCCACATATAAGCAATATCATATGATGTTTGTTTTCCTCTTTCTGACTTACTTCACTTAGTATGATAATCTCTAGGTCCATCCATGTTGCTGCAAATGGCATTATTTCATTCTTTTTTATGGCCGAGTAATATCCCATTGTGTTTATATGCCACATCTTTTTTATCCATTCTTCTGTCGATGGACACTTAGGTTGCTTCCATGTCTTGGCTATTGTAAACAGTACTTTACGAATATTGGGGTGCAAGTATCTTTTTTTTCTTTTATTTTTTAAAATACATCTTTATTGGAGAATAATTGCTTCATAATACTGTGTTAGTTTCTGTTGTACAGCAAAGTGAATCAGTCATATGCATACATATGTCCCCATATCTCCTCCCTCTTGAATCTCACTCCCACCCTCTCTATCCCACGTCTCTGGGTCATCGCAAAGCACCAAGCTGATCTCCCTGTTCTGTTCTGCTGCTTCCCACTAGCTAACTATTTTACATTCGGTAGTGTATATATGTCAATGCTACTCTCACTTTGCCTCAGCTTCCCCCTCCCCCGCCGTGTCCTCAAATCCGTTCTCTATGTCTATGTCTTTATTCCTGCCCTGCCACTATCTTCATCAGTACCATTTTTTTAGATTCCATATATATTTGTGAGCATACGGTATTTGTTTTTCTGACTTACTTCACTCTGTATGACAGACTCTAGGTCCAACCATCTCACTACAAATAACTCAATTTAATTCCGTTTTATGGCTGAGTAATATTCCATTGTATATATGTGCCACATCTTCTTTATCCATTCATCTGTCGATGGACATTTAGATTGCTTCCATGTCCTGGCTATTGGAAATAGTGCTGCAATGAACATTGTGGTAAATGTCTCTTTTGTGATTATGGTTTTCTCAGGGTATATGCCCAGTAGTGGGATTGCTGGATCCTATGGTAGTTCTAATTTTAGTTTTTTTAAGGAACCTCCATACTGTTCTCCATAGTGGTGGCATCAATTTACATTCCCACCAAAAGTGCAGCACACCCTTTCCAGCATTTATTGTTTCTAGATATTTTGATAATGGCCATTCTGACCAGTGTGAGGTGATACCTCATGTAATTCTGATTTGCATTTCTTGAATAATTAGTAATGTTGAGCATCTTTTCATGTGCCTCTTGGACATCTGTATGTCTTCTTTGGTGAAATGTCTATTTAGGTCTTCTGACCATTTTTTAATTGAATTGTTTGTTTTTTTGATATTGAGCTCCATGAGCTGTTTGTATATTTTAGAGATTAATCCTTTGTCTGTTGTTTCATTTGCAAATATTTTCTCCCAAAATGAGGGTTGTCTTTTTGTCTCGTTTATGGTTTCCTTTACTGTGCAAAAGCTTTGAAGTTTAATTAGGTCCCATTTGTTTATTTTTATTTCCATTACTCTAGGAGGTGGGTCCTAAAAGATCTTGCTGTGGTTTATGTCAAAGTGTGTTTTCCTCTAAGAGTTTTATAGTGTCTGGCCTTACATTTAGGTCTTTAATCCATTTGGAGTTTATTTTTGTGTATGGTGTTAGGTAGTGTTCTAATTTCATTTTTTACATGTAACTGTCCAGTTTTCCCAGCACCACTTATTGAAGAGGCTGTCTTTTCTCCATTGTATGTTCTTGCCTCCTTTCTCATAAATTAGGTGACCATATGTGCATGTGTTTCTCTCTGGGCTTTCTATTCTGTTCCATTGATCTGTATTTCTATTTTTGTGCCAGTACCATACTGTCTTGATTACTGTAGCTTTGTAGTATAGTCTGAAGTCAGGGAGCCTGATTCCTCCAGCTCCATTTTTCTTTCTCAAGACAGCTTTGGGTGTTCGGGGTCTTTTGTGTTTCCATATGAATTGTAATTTTTTTTTGCTCTAGTTCTGTGAAAAATTGCCATTGGTAGTTTGATAGGGATTACATTAAATCTGTAGATTGCTTTGGGTAGTATAGTCATTTTCACAATATTGATTCTTCCAATCCAAGAATATGGTATATTTCTCCATCTGTTTATGTCAACTTTGATTTCTTTCATCAGTGTTTTATAGTTTTCTGAGTACAAGTCTTTTGCTTCCTTAGGTAGATTTATTCCTAGGTTTTTTATTCTTTTTGTTGCAGTGATAAATGGGAGTGTTTCCTTAATTTATCTTTCTGAGTTTTCATTGTTAGTGTAGAGAAATGCCAGAGATTTCTGTGCTTTCATTTTGTATCCTGCAACCTTACCAAATTCATTGATTAGTTCTAGTAGTTTTCTGGTAGCATCCTTAGGATTTTCTATGTATAGTATCATGTCATCTGCAAACAGTAACCATTTTATTCTTCTTTTTCAGTTTTTATTTCTTTTATTTCTTTTTCTTCTCTTCTTGCCATGACTAGGACTTCCAAAACTATGTTGAATAAGAGTGGCCAGAGTGGATATCCTTGTCTTCTTCCTGATCTTAGTGGAAATGGTTTCAGTTTTTCACCATTGAGAACCATGTTGGCTGTGGTTTTGTTATATAGGCCTTTATTATGTTGAGTTAGTTTCCCTCTATACTGATTTTCTGAGAGTTTTTATCATAAATCTGTGTTGAATTTTGTCAAAAGCTTTTTCTGCATCTATTGAGATGATCATATGGTTTTTATTCCTTAATTTGTCGATATGGTGTATCACACTGATTGATTTGCATATATTGAAGAATCCTTGCATTCCTGGGATAAATCCCACTTGATCATGGTGTATGATCTTTTAATATGTTGTTGGATTGTGTTTGCTAGCATTTTGTTCAGAGTTTTTGCATCTCTGTTCATCAGTGATATTGGTCTATAATTTTCTTTTCTTGTGATATCTTTGTGTGGTTTGGTATCAGGGTGATGGTGCTTCTAGAAGGAATTTAAGAGTGTTCCTCTCTTTGCAATTTTTTGGAAGAGATTGAGAAGGATAGGTTTTAGCTCTTCTCTAAATATTTGGTAGAATTCACCTGTGAAGCCATCTGGTCCTGGACTTTTGTTTGTTGTAACATTTTTAATTACAGTTTCAATTTTGTTACTTGTGGTAGGTCTGTTTATATTATCTAATTCTTCCTGGTTCAGTCTTGGAAAATTGTACCTTTCCAAGAATTTGTCCATTTCTTCGTGGTTGTCCATTTTACTGGCATATATTTGTTTGTAGCAGTCTCTTATAATCCTTTGTATTTCTGTTGTGTCAGTTGTGATTTCTCAATTTTCATTTGTAATTTTATTGTTTTGATCCTCTCCCTTTATTTCTTGATGAGTCTGGCTAAAGGTTTAGCAATTTTGTTTATCTTCTCAACGAACCAGCTTTTAGTTTTATTGATCTTTGCTATTGTTTTCTTCGTTTCTATTTCATTTATTTCTGCCCTGATCTTTATGATTTCTTTCCTTCTGCTGACTTTGGGTTTTCTTTTTTCTTCTTTCTCTAGTTGCTTTAGGTATAGGGTTAGATTGTTTATTTGAGATTTTTCTTGTTTCTTGAGGTGAGATTGAATTGCTATAATCTTCCCTCTTAGAGCTGCTTTTGCTGCATCCCATAGGTTTGGGTCATTATGTTTTCATTGTCATTTGTTTCTATGTATTTTTTTATTTCTTCTTTGATTTCTTCAGTGATCTCTTGTTTATTTAGTAGCACACTGTTTAACCTCCATGTGTTTGTGATGTTTTTTTTTCCCTGTAATTGATTTCTAATCTCATAGCGTTGTGGTCGGAAAAGATGCTTGGTATGATTTCAATTTTCTTAAATTTATCGAGGCTTGATTTGTGACCCAAGATGTGATCAATCCTGGAGAATGTTCCATGTGCAATTGAGAAGGAAGTGTATTCTGACATTTTTGGGTGGAATGTTCTATAAATAACAATTAAATCTATCTGGTGTTTTGTGTCACTTAAAGCTTGTGTTTCCTTATTTATTTTCTGTTTGGATGATCTGTCCATTGGTGTAACTGGGGTGTTAAAGTCCCCTACTATTATTGTGTTACTGTTGATTTCCCCTTTCATGGTTGTTAGCATTTGCCTTATGTACTGAGGTGTCTCTATGTTGGGTGCATAAACATTTATAATTGTTATGTCTTCTTCTTGGATTGATCCCTTGATTATTATATAGTGTCCTTCCTTATCTCTTGTAACAGTCTTTATTTTAAAGTCTGTTTTATCTGATACTAGTATTGCTACTCCAGCTTTCTTTTGAGTTCCATTTGCATAGAATGTCTTTTTCTATCCCTTCACTTTCAGTCTGTATGTGTCACTGGGTCTGAAATGGGTCTCTGGTAGACAGCATATATATAGGTCTTGTTTTTGTATTCATTCAGTCAGTCTATGTCTTTTGGTTGGGGCATTTAATCCACTTACTTTTAAGGTAGTTATCAACATATATGTTCCTATTACCATTTTCTTAACTGTTTGGGTTTGTTTTTCTGGGTCTTTTTGTTCTCTTGTGTTACCCACTTAGAGAAGTTCCTTTAGCATTTATTGTAAAGCTGGTTTGGTGGTGCTGAATTCTCTTAGCTTTTGCTTGTCTGAAAAGCTTTTGATTTCTCCATCAAATCTGAATGAGATCTTTGTCGGGTAGAGGAATCTTGACTGTAGGTTTTTCTCTTTCATCATTTTAAGTATGTCCTGCCACTCCATTCTGGCCTGCAGAGTTTCTGCTGAAAAATCAGCTGATAACCTTATGCAGATTCCTTTGTATGCTATTTGTTGTTCTTCCCTTGCTGCTTTTAGTATTTTTTTCTTTGAATTTAATTTTTATTAGTTTGATTAATATGTGTCTTGGTGTGTTTCTCCTAGGGTTTATTCTGTATGGGACTCTCTGTTTTTTCTGGACTTGGGTGACTATTTCCTTTCCCATGTTAGGGAAGTTTTCCACTATAGTCTCTTCAATTATTTTCTCAGACCCTTTCTTTTTCTCTTCTTCTTCTGGGACCCCTATAATTTGAATGTTGGTGCATTTAATGTTGTCCTAGAGGTCTCTGAGATTGTCTTCAGTTATTTTCTTTCTTTTTTCTTTATTCTGCTCTTCAGCAGATAATTCCACCATTTTGTCTTCCAGCTCACTTATTCATTCTTCTGCTTCAGTTATTCTGTTATTGATTCCTTCTAGTGTATTTTTCATTTCAGTCATTGTTGTCTTCATCTCTATTTGTTTGTTCTTTAGTTCTTCTAGATCTTTGTTAAACATTACTTGTATTTTCTCAATCCATGCCTCCATTCGATTTCTGAAATTCTGGATCATCTTTATTATCATTGCTCTGAATTCTTTTTCAGGTAGATTACCTGTTTCCTCTTCATTTATTTGGTCTTGTACGTTTTTACTTTGCTCCTTCCTCTGTGACATATTCTTTTGCCATCTTTTTTTTTTTTTTTTCCTTTTTTTTTTATGAGTGGCACTGTTTTCTTGTCTTACTGGTTGTTTGGCCTGACGCTTCCAGCACTGCAGTTTGTAGGCTTTTGTGTAGAGCTGCGTCTTGGTGCTGAGGTGAGGACCTCTGGGAGACCTCACTCCGATGAATATTCTCTGGGCTCTGAGGTTCTCTGTTAGTCCAGTTGTTTGGACTTGGAGCTCCCACCGCAGGAGCTTCAGCCCAACTGCTGCCTCATTAACTGAGATCCTGCCTCTTTTCTAATTATAGTTTTCTCTGGATATATGCCCAGGATTGGATTGTTGGATCATATGGTTGTTCTATTTTTAGTTTTTTAACAGACCTCCATACTGTTCTCCATAGTGGCTGCACCAATTTTCATTTCCAACGACAGCATTGGAGGGTTCTTTTTCCCCCCACATCTTTCTAGTATTTATTATTTGTAGACTTTTTGAGGATGGCCATTCTGACTGGTGTGAAGTGATATCTCATTGCAGTTTTGACTTGCATTTCTCTAATAATTAGCAGTGTTGAGCATCTTTCCATGTGCCTTTTGCCCATCTCTATGTCTTATTTGAAGAAATGTCTGTTTAGATCTTCTACCTGTTGTTCTGTTGGTTTTTATTATTATTATTATTATTAAACTATATGAGCTGTTTGTATATTTCAGAACTTAAGCCCTTGGTTGCATCATTTGCAAATGTTTTCTCCCATTCCATAGGTTTTCTTTACATTTTGTTTATGGTTTCCTTTGCTGTGCAGAAGCTTTTGAGTTTGATTAGGTCCCATTTGTTTATTTTTGTTTTTATTTCTATTACTCTAGGAGGTGGATCAAAAAAGATATTGCTGCAATTTATGTCAAAGAGTGTTCTGCCTATGTTTTCCTCTAGGAGTTTTATAGTATCTTGTCTTACGTTTAGGTCTTTTATCCATTTTAAGTTTATTTTTATGTATGGTGTTAGAGAATGTTCTAATTTCATTCTTTTACATGTAGCTGTCCAGTTTTCCCAGCACCACTTATTGAAGAGGTTGTTTTTTCTCCATTGTATATTCTTGCTTCCTTTATCATAGATTAATGACCATAAGTGCATGGGTTTATTTCTGGGCTTTCTATCTTGTTCCATAGATCCATATGTTTGTTTTTGTGCCAGTACCATACTGTTTTGATGACTGTAGCTTTGTGGTATAGTTTTAAGTCAGGGAGCTTGATTCCTCCAGCTCTGTTTTTTTCTCTCAATGTTGCTTTGGCTATTCAGGGTCTTTTGTGTTTCCATACAAATTAAAAAAAAAAAAATTGCTCTAGTTCTGTGAAAAATGCCATTAGTAATTTGATAAGGGTTGCAGTGAATCTATAGATTGCCTTGGATAGTATGGTCATTTGAAATAACCTTTTTATATGGGTAGAAACAGTTGTATCTCTGCCTGACACTTGCATTTCTATTGAAAAAAAAAAAACACTTGGAATGTCCTCATTGTTCTATAACTTACAGGTTTATTGTCAAAGAAAATAAAATTGCAAATCCTATAGTGTTAGGTAAGTACAAAAACCCCAGCAAGCCCAACATACTGTTGAATGGACCCCCAAGCAGCTTTTGCACATTTTAGAGACTTTTCACGTTTTCTCCTGACATGTCTCTATTACATACCAATTGTGTGAACATGGTTAAGCCATTGCAACTCTTTGCAAGCATAAGAAGAAAATAATTTCTTGTACCATAAGAAGGAAATAATTTCCAGATTATTTTTTGACTATATTCCCACAGGATTCCACAGGAGTATAAAGTAGAAAAATTAATGTGTATAAAATAATTTGGGATATAAAAATCACTTTATGAAATTCTTTAGGTAAATTAAGTGCTTGTAAACATGCTATATTTCTCAAGTAACACTATTTTTCCATATCCAAAAAACAACTTGAGTCACCTTTCCATGTTAAGAGAGTAAATCCTAAGATTTCTCAACACAAAGAAAGCATTCTTTTTTTTTTCTTTTTTTGTATCTATATGAAATGATGGATGTTCAGTAAACTTATTGTGGTAATCATTTCATGATGTATGTATCAGATAACTAAGCTGTATACCTTATACAGTACAGTCCACCTTTCCATACCTCAAGTCCAATTTCCAAAAATTCCCTTTTAATACTAAAGAGCCGATTAGTGTAATTTTTGGAAACTATCATATCACCCTAGCATAAAATTTGCAGGTAACTTTTAAAAACTAGAATTGTTTTTATTTTAACAAATATGTGTTATAATTTATACTTTAGATATGTATATGTTATATATATTTAACAAATATATATTATAATTTAAATTTAGATTAATTTATATTGCATGCTAATTACCATAGATTGATATTGAAATGTTCTCTAAAGATTTTAGTTTCTAGAAACTACAATCTACCTTTAACTCATGCACTTAACAAATACATTAAAGATTAATCATATACCAGATAATGTTCTAGATAGTAAATAAAAATATGCTTGATCTCATAAAGGAGACAGTTTAGAAAAGGGAGCATACAAAACCAAGTAATCAGTTAAGTAAACTATTTATACACTGTGGTATTTATAAAATAGTATTTTAAGAAAGAGTTTATGAAGGGAACTATTCCAGAAAAGGTAGTCAGGAAAAACATCTCTGAATAATCAACATTTAAAATGAAAAGTTTAATAAAAAATAAAACCATTTAAAGAGTAGGATGAAACACTTTTCTTGGAGTGAGAACACAAAATGCAAACCATTTTGAAGTAGGAAAGAGCTTGATATATTTGAGTGTTTGAAAAAAAAATCAAGTGACAGAAATTTAGTTGTTAAGAGAGATGAGTGAAAGCAGATGAAGTCACAGGAGTAGATATGGACAAAAACAGTCAAAGCCTGGAAGATCTTAGGAAGGAATTTGTATTTTATACTACGTTCAATGAAAAACCATTGAAGACCTTTTCTTTTTTTCTTCCAGTTATATTGAGATATAACTGACACATAGCACTGTATAAGTTTAAACTGTACAGTTTAATCATTTGGCTTTTATACATCATGAAATGATTATCACAGTAGGTCTTGTGAACATCCATCATATCATATAAATACAGAAAAAAAAAAGAAAAAATATTTTTCCCTGGGATGATAAATCTTAGGATTTACTCTCATAACGACTTTCATATAAAACATACAGCAGCTTTATTATATTTATCATGCTGTACATTACATCCCTACTACTTATTTATCTGATAACTGTAAGTTTGTACCTTTTAGCTGCCTTCACTAATTCCCCCTCACCCCATGCCCTGACTTTGGTAACCACAAATCTGGTCTCTTTTGCTATGAGTTTGTTTGTTTGTTTTTGAAATATAATTGACCTACAACACTATGTTAGTTCCTGTTACACAACGTAGTGGTTTGATATTTCTATACACTTCAAAATGATCACCATGATAAGTCTAGTTACCATCTGTCACATAAGAAGATATTACATGATTATTGACTATATTCCCCACACTGTGCTTTTCATATCCAGGATGTTTTTATTTTACAACTGGAGGTTTGTACCTCTTAATCCCCATCAACTATTTCTCTCCTATCCCTGCTCTCTCTACCACTGGCAGCCACCTGTTTCCTGTCTGTATCTATGACTCTGTTTTTGTTTAGTTATGTTTGTTTATTTAACTTTTTAGATTTCACATATAAGTGAAATTGTACAGTATTTGTCATTTTTTGTCTGACTTGTTTCACTTAGCATAATACTCTCTATTCCATCCATGTCACAAATGGCAAGATTTCTTTTTTTATGACTGACTAATAGTCCATTGTGTGTGTGTGTGTCTGTCTGTCTGTCTGTGTTTATACCACATCTTCTTTACCCATTTCTGTATTGATGAGCAGTTAGGTTGCTTCTGTATCTTGGCTAATGTAAACATGATGCAATGAACATAGGAGTACATATATATTTTCCAATCAGTTTTCTTTTTCTTCAGATAAATACCCAGGGGAGGAATTGCTAGATGATGTGATAGTTCTATATTTAACTTTTTGAGGAATCTTCATACTGTTTTCCATAGTGGCCATACCAACTTGTATTCCCACCAACAGTGCACGAGGGTTCCCTTTTCTCCATGTCCTCAGCAACACTTGCTATTTTTTTTTCTCTTCATTTATAGAGTTTATTTTTTAGTTATCTATTTTTTTTATTGCTTTACAATGGTATGTTAGTTTCAGCTTCACAACAAAATGAATCAGTTATATATATACATATGTTCCCATATCTCTTCCCGCTTGCATCTCCCTCCCTCCCACCCTCCCACCTTCCCTATCCCACCCCTCCAGGTGGTCACAAAGCACTGAGCTGATCTCCCTGTGCTATGCAGCTGCTTCCCACTAGCTATCTACCTTACATTTGGTAGTGTATATATGTCCATGCCTCTCTCTCTCGCTTTGTCACCGTTTACCCTTCCCCCTCCCCATAGCCTCAAGTCCATTCTCTAGTAAGTCAGTGTCTTTATTCCTGTTTCACCCCTAGGTTTTTCATGACATTTTTTTTCTTAAATTCCATATATATGTGTTAGCATACGGTATTTGTCTCTCTCTTTCTGACTTACTTCACTCTGTATGACAGACTCTAGGTCTATCCACCTCATTACAAATAGCTCAATTTCGTTTCTTTTTATGGCCGAGTAATATTCCATTGTATATATGTGCCACATCTTCTTTATCCATTCATCCGATGATGGACACTTAGGTTGCTTCCATCTCTGGGCTATTGTAAATAGAGCTGCAATGAACATTTTGGTACATGACTCTTTTTGAATTATGGTTTTCTCAGGGTATATGCCCAGTAGTGGGATTGCTGGGTCATATGGTAGTTCTATTTGTAGTTGTTTAAGGAACCTCCATACTGTTCTCCACAGTGGCTGTATCAATTTACATTCCCACCAACAGTGTAAGAGGGTTCCCTTTTCTCCACACCCTCTCCAGCATTTATTGTTTCTAGATTTTTTGTTGATGGCCATTCTGACTGGTGTGAGATGATATCTCATTGTAGTTTTGATTTACGTTTCTCTAATGATTAGTGATGTTGAGCATTCTTTCATGTGTTTGTTGGCAGTCTGTATATCTTCTTTGGAGAAATGTCTATTTAGGTCTTCTGCCCATTTTTGGATTGGGTTGTTTGTTTTTTTGTTATTAAGCTGCATGAGCTGCTTATAAATTTTGGAGATTAATCCTTTGTCAGTTGCTTCATTTACAAATATTTTCTCCCATTCTGAGGGTTGTCTTTTGTTCTTCTTTATGATTTCCTTTGCTGCGCAAAAGCTTTGAAGTTTCATTAGGTCCCATTTGTTTACTTTTGTTTTTATTTCCATTTCTCTAGGAGGTGGGTCAAAAAGGACCTTGCTGTGATTTATGTCATAGAGTGTCCTGCCTATGTTTTCCTCTAAGAGTTTGATAGTTTCTGGCCTTACATTTAAGTCTTTAATCCATTTTGAGCTTATTTTTGTGTATGGTGTTAGGGAGTGATCTAATCTCATATTTTTACATGTAGCTGTCCAGCTTTCCCAGCACCACTTATTGAAGAGGCTGTCCTTTCTCCACTGTACATTCCTGCCTCCTTTGTCAAAGATAAGGTGACCATATGTGCGTGGGTTTATCTCTGGGCTTTCTATCCTGTTCCATTGATCTATATTTCTGTTTTTGTGCCAGTACCATACTGTCTTGATTACTGTAGCTTTGTAGTATAGTGTGAAGTCAGGAAGCCTGATTCCTCCAGCTCTGTTTTTCGTTCTCAAGATTGCTTTGGCTATTCGGGGTCTTTTGTGTTTCCATACAAACTGTGAAATTTTTTGTTCTAGTTCTGTGAAAAATGCCAGTGGTAGTTTGATAGGGATTGCACTGAATCTATAGATTGCTTTGGGTAGTAGAGTCATTTTCACAATGTTGATTCTTCCAATCCAAGAACATGGTATATCTCTCCATCTATTTGTATCATCTTTAATTTCTTTCATCAGTGTCTTATAATTTTCTGCATACAGGTCTTTTGTCTCCTTAGGTAGGTTTATTCCTAGATATTTTATTCTTTTTGTTGCAATGGTAAATGGGAGTGTTTTCTTGATTTCACTTTCAGATTTTTCATCCTTATTGTTTAGGAATGCCAGAGATTTCTGTGCATTAATTTTGTATCCTGCTACTTTACCAAACTCATTGATTAGCTCTAGTAGTTTTCTGGTAGCATCTGTAGGATTCTCTATGTATAGTATCATGTCATCTGCAAAGAGTGACAGGTTTACTTCTTCTTTTCCCATTTGGATTCCTTTTATTTCCTTTTCTTCTCTGATTGCTGTGGCTAAAACTTCCAAAACTATGTTGAATAAGAGTGGTGAGAGTGGGCAACCTTGTCTTGTTCCTGATCTTAGTGGAAATCCTTTCAGTTTTTCACCATTGAGGATGATGTTGGCTGTGGGTTTGTCATATATGGCCTTTATTATGTTGAGGAAAGTTCCCTCTATGCCTACTTTCTGGAGGGTTTTTATCATAAATGTGTGTTGAATTTTGTCAAAAGCTTTCTCTGCATCTATTGAGATGATCATATGGTGTTTCTCCTTCAATTTGTTAATATGTTGTATCACGTTGATTGATTTTCATATATTGAAGAATCCTTGCATTCCTGGAATAAACCCCACTTGATCATGGTGTATGAGCCATTTAATGTGCTGTTGGATTCTGTTTGCTAGTATTTTGTTGAGGATTTTTGCATCTATGTTCATCAGTGATACATATCTTGGGTCACAAATCAAGCCTTGGTAAATTTAAGAAAATTGAAATTGTATCAAGCATCTTTTCCGACCACAATGCTATGAAACTAGATATCAATTACAGGAAAAGATCTGTAAAAAATACAAACACATGGAGGCTAAACAATACACTACTTAATAACGAAGTGATCACTGAAGAAATCAAAGAGGAAATCAAAAAAATACCTAGAAACAAATGACGATGGAGACACGACGACTCAAAATCTATGGGATGCAGCAAAAGCAGTTCTAAGAGGGAAGTTTATAGCAATACAATCCTACCTTAAGAAACAGGAAACATCTCGAATAAACAACCTAACCTTGCACCTAAAGCAATTAGAGAAAGAAGAACAAAAAAACCCCAAAGTTAGCAGAAGGAAAGAAATCATAAAAATCAGATCAGAAAGAAATGAAAAAGAAATGAAGGAAATGATAGCAAACATCAATAAAACTAAAAGCTGGTTCTTTGAAAGGATAAACAAAATTGATAAACCATTAGCCAGACTCATCAAGAAATAAAGGGAGAAGACTCAAATCAATAGAATTAGAAATGAAAAAGTAGAAGTAACAACTGACACTGCAGAAATACAAAAGATCATGAGAGATTACTACAAGCAACTCTATGCCAATAAAATGGACAACCTGGAAGAAATGGACAAATTCTTAGAAAGGCACAACCTGCCAAGACTGTTTCAGGAAAAAATAGAAAATATGAACTGACCAATCACAAGCACTGAAATTGAAACTGTGATTAAAAACACTTGCTATTTGTTGTCTTTTTTTTTCCTTGAAAATTAAGTTTATTTTTTTTAACATCTTTATTGGAGTATAATTTCTTTACAATGGTGTGTTAGTTTCTGCTTTGTTATCTTTTTGATGATAGCCATCCTAACAGTTGTGAGATGATATCTCTTGTGGTTTTGATTTGTATTTCCCTGATATGTTGAGCATCTTTCATGTGCCTTTTGGTCCTCTTTTATGTGTTCTTTGGAAAAAATGTTTATTCAGATCCTCTGCCTATTTTTAATTTTGGTTGCTTGTTTTCTGATGTTGACTTGCATATGTTCTTTGTATATTTTGTATATTTACTCCTAAATGGTTATATTGTTTGCCAATATCTTCTCTCATTCAGTAGGCAGTCTTTTTGTTTCATTGATAGTTTCCTTTGCTGTGCAGATTTTCAGTTTGATGTAATCCCATTTGTTTTTTTTTTTTTTAATTTATTTATTTTCTTCATTTTTTGGCCATATTGGGTCTTAGTTGCGGCATGCGGGATCTTTGTTGAGGCATGCCGTATCTTTCACTGTGGCGCATGGGCCCTTTGTTGCAGTGCATGGGCTTCTCTCTAGTTGTGGCATGCGAACTCAGTAGTTGTGGCATGTGGGCTTAGTTGCCCCATGGCATGTGAGATCTTAGTTCCCTGACCCGTGTCCCCTGCATTGAAAGGTGGATTCTTTACCACTGGGCCACCAGGGAAGTCCTGTCCCATTTGTTTATTTTTGCTGTTGTTTCTCTTGTTGAGGAGACGTATCTGAAAAAATATCATTAAGACTGATGTCAGAGCATACTGCCTATGTTTTCTTCTAGAAGCTTTATGATTTTGTGTTTTACATTTAAGTCTTTAGTCTATTTTGAATTTAATTTTGTATGTGGTGTGAGAAAGTATTCCAGTTTGATTCTTTTGCTTTTAGCTATACAGTTTTCCCAATACCATTAATTGAATAAGCTATCTTTTCCCCATTGTCTATTCTTGTCTACTTTGTTGTAGATTAATTTCCCACATAAGTGTGGGTTCATTTCTGGAATCTCTATTCTATTTCATCGATCTATGTGTCTGTTTTTGGAATAACTCTAACTGAAGAGGTAAAAGGTCTGTACTCAGAAAACTATAAGATACTGATGAAAGAAATTGAAAATGGCACAAACAGATGGAAAGATATATTATGATCATGAATTGGAAGAATTAATATTGTTAAAATGACCATATTACCCAATGCAATCTACAGATTTAATGCAATTCCTACCAAAATACCAATGTATTCACAGAACTAGAACAAATAATTCTAAAATTTGTATGGAAACGCAAAAGATCCTGCATAGCCAAAACAGTCTTGAGAAAAAAGAGCAAAGCTGGAGGTATCATGCGCCCTGATTTCAAACTATACTGCAAAGCTACAGTAATCAAAACAGTATGGTACTGGCACACAAAACATTGAAGAATTTTAAGCAGTGGTGTAACTTAAAAAAAAAAAAAGACATTCTATGGAATGTGGAAGATATTTAAATGAGGTAAAAATAAGGAAATAAGGTATCTGAATTATACATTTGGGAGGTATTGACTCAAGGTTGGTTCAACAATGTAGACAGAAAAGAGCAGAGCATCTGGAGCAACTATTGGAGTGCTCATTTTTTTAAAGATTGATAATAATGGAGTGTATTTGAATGCTAAGGGAACTATTTAAAAAGAGAAAACTGCTAGAAGATGTAGGAGAGAGTGGGGATTCCCAAAAGATGTATTTTTAAAATTTTCATTATGAAAAATTTTATACACAAACAGGCGTACAAAGAATGGCACAATAAATGCTGGTGTCTCTTTAAGCTGGTTTCAAATTATCAAAATATGGTTCATCTTGTTTCCTCCATACTTCCTATGCTGCCTCCCCTCTCCTACTCCTAGATGTTGTTTTTAAGAAAATACCAAATATCTTATAATTTCTTTCATAAATACCCAAAGGAATGAAATCTTGAGAAAGTAAGCAAAAATGAGATCCAGAGCACAGTAAGCCCTGTCCAGGTCTAAGTGCCTGGTCAGATTTTGAAATAGAACAAAGTTCATGCTGGAAGCTTAAAGATCATAGAACAGTTCTGAAGCAGGTCCTATAGAGAATAAAGCTATTATAAGAGAAAAACTTTTCAACATTCTTTGAAAGGAACACTTCTATTATTTATATAAAAATAAAACCTTATCATTATGAAAAATAAAAATAAAAGCCAACATTCATAAATGAGGGTGGTGTGTGTGTGTGTGTGTGTGTGAATAGATTACTGTCTATGAGTAAATATAAAGGAGTTGTTGATTGTGTTTTCTAAAATTTTCCATGACTTCTCTGAGAGTTTAATTATGTCAATGCATTTCAATTAACCTCTGTCATAATTACTTTCTTACATATCTTATAAATTATATTGACATTTACCTGTCTTTGATAATCACCCTTTTAAAAAATAATTATTAGGGAATTTCTTTAAAAACCATTTTTTAAAACATGAGGAATGACTTCTCCCCAAAGTAATGAGATAGTTAGAGACCGAGATTTATAGAATTCATTGAAATAAAATTTCAAATCCAATGTGATTTGTGAAGGAGATATACATAAATAGACATTGGTATATTCAGGGTGTTTTATTGAGAGGCCAAGCAGAAATGCTGATTACTAAATGTACCATTATCCTAGTTTTAGTTCTTTCAGAGCATGTATTAGATCTGCAAAGGAGTTAAAACTTGGATAACCAATGATTGACTCCCCTCAGTGTATCACATTCATGTTATATTCTGAAGACCTTAAGGTTTTGCCAAATTGCTAAATTATATATGTATTATATAATTATATAATTTTGCTAAATTATGTATATGACTAGATATTGCTAAATTTTATATATATAAAATCAGTGTTTTTTTATATATATATAAAAAACCACTGATTATGGTAGTACTAGCCGTAGAAGAGTTCAGCAAGAATGAATTAGAAACATAAGAAGTTTTGAAATGAGCCACATAGTAATAATTTCATCAAATTTGTGATCTGGAATAAGATGGAAGGAAAAGACACATGCTGACATTTTGATAAAATGACAGGTATAAATTAGGTGGATATCTAATTTTGAATAAAAATACTACAGTAAGGAAAAAGTGAGCTGCTAGGTTGGGGAGGGACTTGTTGTACCTTGATGTCATATCATTTTGTATATCGCCTCAAATGCTATATGTGTGTGTTTGTAAATTTTTAAGATAAGCAGAAATAAAATCACAGTTATATTTTTAAAGTTCTATATTACTTTATAAACTGTATACTAAAGTCATTCCAAGGTTCTTTCTAAACTGAATGTTCTAGAAGTCTTTGTAATAATAGCTAATTTCATTCTTCTGATATGTGTATAGAATGAAAATCTTAAAATATTTCAAATATATATAATGAGAAGAATATTTAAATAGTCTTGAAAGCAATAAATTTGAAGGACATATATAATTAGTTCAAACCACTCTTTGACGACAAATACTGCATTGTCTGTAAAGAGCCATGTTTGTGTCCAATTTTCCTCACCACTCCTGGTACATGCAGACATACATATTTTCCTTTTTTGTCTCAAGGTATATCGAGAATCATACTGACTATTAAATAGAGATGTGTGAGCAAGTGGCAAGGAGCAAGCATATTCTAGTGAGTAATAGCAATAAACTTTACTATGCCAAGAATCAACTGTCAATCTGGTTTAAATGCAGATTTTGTTTCAGTCAGCTCAGAATGGAGACTGAGAATCTCCCTTTACAGCAGTCTTCCAGGGACTGCTGACAGTGGTGTTGAATAGACAACAATTTGAGTATAAAGAGAATCAACTTAAATGGATTTGCACACCTTTGTCTTCCAGTGATAGAGGAATCCCCCCTATCAGATAAAACCTACCACTAATAACCATTATAAACTTTGGACAAAATATTAAAACAAAAAATAGTACAACCAACTGAAGGTATCAAGGGGGAATTAAAAGTGTGCAAAAACTGGAGCAGATTGTATATGTGAAAGAAAGAAGTAACAGTTGGTGACTTTCCCATCTTTTGTGGATTTTTCCATGAGTGTGGACCCCAGTTAGTGTTCTGGATATTTTGTGTAGAAAGGCAATAGAGATTGATGTAAATAATATTTTTCCCAGTGTGCTAGCGTGAATAGTTACCTCCAAAACTATGTATTCCTAATCCCTCGAACCTGTGAATATCAATCACCCTATGTGAAAAAAATGGGTCTTTGAAGATGAAATTAAGAATTTTGAGAATCGATCAGCTTGTAATTCCAACAGAGATGTCCCTGTAAGAGACATAAAGACCAGAGACACACAAACACACAGAGAAGAAGCAATGTAAAGAAGACAGAGATTGGAGTGATGTTACCATTAGCCAAGGAACTCTTAAGGCCTCTGTGGAGCCACCAAAAGCTGGAAGAGCCAGGGGATGAATTATCCCTCAGAGCCTCCTGGAAGGAGCACCGCCCTGATGATAAATACCTTTTCTCCTCCTCCTTCTTTTCTGCTGTGGATGTCTAGAGTTGTCTTCAGCTTTTCTCTGCCGATTTCTCAGTGGGCCACACTCGTAATAGAAGCCCCAACCTTCCTTAGGTTGAAGTTTCAAAATCATTAGGAAGCAATTTTCTGTCTAAATTTTCCCACAAAACCACTGTTGTGCTTTCTTCTCTGTTTGTCTGTTAGGTTGTTCAGTTGGTGGTAACAGGAGGTAAGGCATGTTAGGTTGGATTCTGTGTCCAGAGGAGGAAGTGGAATTTCCCTGATCCAGTTGGTGTTACTATTATCCAAGGACGTTTATACCTGTAAACAATTGCTGTGCTCTTGATGAGTTGAGTGTGTTTTACTTTTTCCTCATGATTTAATATATTTTGTGGTCTAAAATACAAAAGGATGATTTACACTCAGACTACCTGATTTTGAGTCCCTGTTTTGCCTTTTCCATGTATGTACATGGAAAATGTTATAATGTCCTTGAGATTCAGTTCCTTTATCTGTAAAAAAAAAAAAAAAAAAAAAAAAAAAGGTGAAGAATATTTACTCCATAGCATTTTTGAGGATTTTATGATAAAAAGTGTAAATTTTAGTGCAGTATATGCCAATTTGCTAAACTAAATTACAGCATAGTATAGGCCAATTATTCTAACGTGGTCCAGAAAAGATAATAAGTAATTCTTTACTTATCAATCTTGTAAGAGATTTCTAAGATGTCTGTACTTATTTATTTAAAGTGCACAGATATTTGCTTGCCTATTATTTGCACGTTACCATACAAGGCAGCCTACTGTTTGTCTATGCTCAGTCTAACCCGTGGCTCACTTCCTCTGTCTCTGGAGTCTCTCTTGGAAATATCAAGTGGCATACAATAAAGGATAATGATTTTCCTCTCTGCTGGTGACTTCAGGAACTTGGCACACACTACCAAATATTCTATTTTATATCAGTGAGCCATCTTGGTCTTAAGTCAAGGAGTCTTTCCAAAATCTTATAAATCCTTCCTTAGTTTTATCCTATACTAGACATGCAGGATGTTCGTTATAGTAAACTCTTCATCCAAGTCTAAATGTTATTTACACAAGTCTGGCATTTCCATGTTACCTCTGCCACTTACTAGCTGGGAGCAACTAGTAAGTTTAATCACCTTATCTATAAAATGGAGAGAGTCATTCCTACATCCTGGGGCTAGTGTGAGATTTAGATAAAAAATTAATTGGATATAAAATCTGACATATGTTTGTTACCCCCAAAAATTATAGGTATTTTTAATCTGTGATTATTTTTTTCCAAGTGACAAATTTTTTTTCCTGCCTTCTGTTGTTTCAGGATTTTGCTTAAACAAATGTTTATAGTTTAATGGATTTTAATTATCTCTTCTTTTAGTCTTTTCTTTTAGGCTAAAGAAATGACACTTTAAAGAGTGTCTGTTTTATGTGTCATAATAATTCATTAACAAGTAAAGCCTATTACAGTGTAAAAGCAGCAGAGATTAAAAAATTGTAGATAAACCAATGGCAGAAATGGATGGACATTCAAATATATAAATAGCAGACTGAAAGAGATAGAATAGCAACTGATTGAAAAAGAGAGTTAGAAGGATAATAGGTTTAAGATAGAAGATAGGCTAAAGATAGATGATATATATGTATAAAATAATGGAAAGATACACAGCTAATTGATAGTAGATTGATTTATAGATGATACGTAGAAAAGGTAGATGGTAGATTAAAAAAAGACAGTAGATAGATTAAATAGATGATCGATAACTTAACTGGAAGATAGATGACAGGGGGAATACTACAGATTAGTTCACATTTCCTAGTGTTTTAAAATTAGATAATATGAAATCATATAGAATTTTTTTTCCTACCTGGCTCCTTTCACTCAGCCTAATGATTTTGAGACTGATGTATATCATTGCATGTGATGGTTTATTTCCAGTTTGTCCCACTGTCTAAAAGAAAAGGCAAAGTGAAATAAAAATTAAAAGTAATGAGAGGAAAAGGAGATATTTTTCTAGAGAAATAAAAATTGTGGGAATTAACCATATTAAAACAGATCTTAAATGGAGTTCTCCCAGCAGAAAAGAATAATTCCAGATAGATTCATGGTAATGTAGAAAAAATGAGGAGCAATGAAAATTGAACGTAATGCTAAAATAGAAGTAAATATTTACTTATAAAACTAATTGAAATGCATTTTGAAAGTTAAAATATATGTAGCATCAAAACACGTAAAATAATATAAAATGATGCCAAAATATGGAGGGATGTAAATGGCTATATAGTGCTCTCAGTTTTGCTGTTACTAAGGCAGGATAAAATCAATCATTTCATTTTACTATAATAAGAGTGTATGTTTAGATCATTTAACCAGTAAAAGAACAAGTAAAATTGTTTTATTTTTAAAAAATGAAAAACTAACATTAAGCTAAAATAATAAATTAAAATAAGGTATTTGACCCATCTGAAAGGAGGTAAACAAGGAGAAGAAAAGGAACTTCATGAGACAGATAAATCAAGTATTGCACAAATGGAAAGAAGGTAGATCTGAAACCAAATATATCACTAATCACATCAAATAAATGTGAATTTCAATTGAAAGGTTAATATTTAAAACTGAAAAGTTAAAATATGGCTTCTAAAAGGCAGGTTTTAAATATAAAGAAACAAAATGGTTGGAAGTGAAGTGATGGAAAAAGATATACCCACCAAGAAAGCTAGTATAACTATATTAGTACAAGATAAAGTAGCCTTTAAGGAATGAAGTAGTACTTTTGGCAAAGTGTGATATTTCATATTGATGAAAGTTCAATCCACCAACAAGATATAAAAATTCTTAATAGGTATGTACCCAATTAACATGGACTCAAAGCATATGAGATGGATGTTGGGAAGAGCCACTATGATCATATTGCAAAGGTAGATTTGTGGTCCAGTCCTGAAAGTTAGTATTCAACTGCCATCCCATACAGGGATTGTCTTGGCTTCAGAAAGCTGCCTCACCCAAAGTGACATGAAGACTAGGTTCTTTGGGTTACAATTATACATATGACATTGTGGAATCTGGCCTCCAAATCTGTTCCAATATTTTGCCGTAGATTTGAGAAAGAACCATTTCTATGCATCGTATAAACAGGATTTGAAAAAAAATCTTATGGTACTATGAAGAAAACTTTGCATCCAGCTCTGTTCTGCCACTTCTTCAGAATTCATTGTCAGGAAAGTAGCAGTCCCTCCTCTGTCATAGTCAGGGGATTGAAGTCTGAGTCTTATGGCTGCCTCTATATAATGTGGTGGACTAGTGGCACTTGGTCTTTACTTGTCACCTTCATGTTAGACCAGAATTCGTTGATTCACACAAACCATTGTTTGTGGTTGTGCTTTCGGGAAATAGGTATCATTTCTGAAATGGTCCTTCACTGAAGGAAGACAAAATACAGTTAATCATTTTTGAACATGTTCAATCTCACTTCCCAGATATGATTTAAAATTCAAAATAAGGTTATCCCAAAAGATGGTATAGGGGTGCAGAGCACCTTAAAGTTTAGACAAGCATCCAGTAGGTTTGTCAGTATTTATCTCATTTTGGGGCACTGGGATGTAAAGCGTCTCTCAGCTCTTACTCCCCAGGATGGAGGATAGTAAAAGTAAAACTGTCTCTTCAGAGAAAGAACCTGGGATAGTGGGCATATAATTAGAATAGTAATTTTGGGATAGAGAGTAAGCCCAAAATTTAGTTAGCAAAACCAAGTCATACAAGTGACCCTTGAACAATGCAGGGGTTACAGATGCCAAACCCTAGGCACAGGAAAATCTGCATACTGCTATCTCTGCCTCAAAACCAAAGGAATTGATGAATGACTCACCCAAGGGCGGGAAGCTGAAACAGTTTGGATATAATCATGACTCAAGCCCTAGTCCTTTTGATTCCACATATTGTGATCTCTAATTGAACACTACCTGATTTTGAGTCCCCACACTTTATTTTAAAGATCTGTAAAATGAAAATCTAGATACTACATTTATTGAATAAAAAAACGTGTATAGGCGGACCCATGCTGTTTAAACCCATGATGTTCCAGGGTCAACTGTATTATTAGTATCTAGGGATTTAAAATGTTAGGCAAATAGAATTATCAGAAATGAAACACTCCATAGAATAGAATTAAGATGTAAAGTGATTTGCTGTTGAGGCACCTAAGGTGAGAATGGGCTACTCAAGTACCTTTAAATTCCAAATTTTATTTAAGGTACTGAGGGAAGAGTTCAGTTAAAAGAGAGAGACCAAGTATTGACATTAGAAATGCAATGAGATGACTACCAGGATCATGGCTTGAGTTTATTATAAGTCATTGTGCCTTAAGGCTATGTCTGCCTTGGTCATGTCACCTCAGTAAAGACCTGAATAATCAGATTAATAAACTATGAAGAACAATCAATGAGTAATGAATTATTTAATTATATAATTTAATCAATTGTCTAAAACTGGCTATTACACACACACACATACAAACATACATACCTAAAGGTGCACACATACCTTTAGTGAAATAACCCACCTAAATACTTTCCTGGCTTACACCAAGAACATATTTACTTTTTAATTGTCTCGTTTTACTTTACTTCATTTTGTTTTATTTTAATAGCTTTATTGAAATATTAACATGCAAATAACTGCACATATTTAATATATACAATTTGATGAGTTTGGACATAGGACATTGTAGTGATACGGTCACTACGATCAGGGTTATAGTCATGTCCAACACTTCCCAGAGTTTCCTGTCCTTTTGTGTTTTGTGTGTGTATCTATTTTTTTGTGAAAAGAATACTTTATGTGGCAGCTATTATCTTAACAAGTTTTGAAGTAAACAAGGCACTATTATTAACTGTAGGCACCAGATTGTACAGCACATCTCTAGAACTTATTCCTTTTGTATAAATGAAATGTATGCCCATTATATAACTCCTCACTTCCCTCTGCCCTGCAGCCTTTGACAACCACTTATTGTATTTCCTGCATCTATGAGTATGATTGTTTTAGATACTTCATGTAACTGGAGTTATTTGTCTTTCTGCGACTGTCTTATTTCACTTAGGAAAATGTCCTCTGGGGTCATCCATGTTGTCACAAGCAGCAGGATTTTCTTCTTTAATATTGAAAAATAGTCAGCATGTATTTACTTTATAATATCCACTGGGTAATTAAGCTCAAATTTCTGAGATAGCATGGTTTTATATTATTTTCATTTAATGATTATATTAGATTAAAAATGTGGACACAAATCAGAATTCTTAATTGTCACTGCAATTAGAGGTAAGGCTACTGGGAAAGATGCCTTTCCCATCATAAATTTGGTGGCATTTCCTATTTTAGATAGATGAGGCTTGTATAATTAAGTGATCATTAAATTCTAAGTTTAGGAAGCAGAAATACCTTCATTAAGTTACTGTTAATGACCCGTTCTTTTTTACTGTGGAGCTTTATTTGGAAACCATCACAGACATTTTTACTATCATTAGAGGAGTCAGACAAACAAGTGGCTAAATAAGGATGAGTACGACACTGATGTTAAAATATTGATATGGCTCTCCTTTTGGTGAGAATATAAAATATTGACTTAAAAGAGAGAACTGTAACTATTGAT
The DNA here is from genome assembly GCF_963455315.2 of Globicephala melas. Taxonomy (NCBI): domain Eukaryota; kingdom Metazoa; phylum Chordata; class Mammalia; order Artiodactyla; family Delphinidae; genus Globicephala; species Globicephala melas. The sequence goes on along the minus strand of NC_083319.1, from coordinate 78,625,396 downwards.
TTCTCTCCAAGGAGAAATATTTAAGTTTATGTTCCTTGTTTCATCTACAAATACTTAAAAGTCTGAATTCTACAGTTTACAGCTTGAAAAAAAAAAAAAGGCAAAACTCAACACACAGTAACAAGTGCAACCTTTTATTATTATCATTAAGTTGCCTTTTCTTCAGGCTGGCAAGACTCTTCAATATTACTAATCTGACTGAGCTGCTGATCCCACTACTCTTTGCCAATCATTATTTTATTTTATTTGGTAAATCTCTATGACAGTTTTATTGCAGACTGAAAGCAGAATCGATCTTAGCCCTAGTTTACTTAGAATATCTTTTCAAAGGATACAGATATTCTCCATTAATGGGAACTTTGAAGAGAAATAAAATTAAGTACACTCTTAGCCTAATCTAAAACTCTCTATCCTGTAGCAATTTCTACTCTCATTATGTAATATTAACTCTTTGGATTGAAGTATCCATTAAAAAGAAAGGGATTTTTTTTAAGAGTAAAATTATATTAAATATCTAATTCTTCACTTATATAACCTCAAAATGATTTAAAATGTACTCATTCTATTTTGAATTTCATGTTTGAAAACCAGTCCATATGGCATGGAATACTGCATCCTGCAGCATTATAGCACCTGCAGGGCAATCTGCTAGCTTCAGTGAGGCTAGCAAACCTTACAGCATAGTGTTTCTGCACGCTTACTAAGATGAGTTATGTGGGAGCAGGGTTCACATTGCTTTTTAAATTTTTTGATATAATATTTATTAGAATGCATGCTTACACTGTTGTAGGTACTATTTTAGTAATTAAAGATACATATGTCAGTATCATTGATCTCAAAAACTAATGAACAGATATTTATCTACCACTGTGATAAATGCTTTAGTAGACATACGAATAGAGTGCTATTGAAGCATGTTTAAGCAAGTAACATTGGATGAGAAGGCAAGGAGCAACTTTCTAAAGAAGATGGTAGACTGAAATTAAACACATAATTGGGAGTCACAGTCGGTCAGATGAAGACCGATGTTTAGAGATAAGGGCTCAGGTAATAGCCTGAGTGAAAGTCTGAATCATGGGACACCATGATAGGTTTTAGTAAATAAGATACTGGAGTAATTCAGTTTAAGTATTATTTGTGTTTGGGACTTCCGTGGTGGCGCAGTGGTTAAGAATCCACCTGCCAGTGCAGGGGACACGGGTTCGATCCCTGGTCCGGGAAGATCCCACATGCTGTGGAGCACCTAAGCCTGTGTGCCACAACTACTGAGCCTGCACACCACAACTACTGAAGGCTGCGCACTTAGAGCCTGTGCTCCTCAACAAGACAAGCCACTGCAAAGAGAATCCCGTGCACTGCAACGAAGAGTAGCCCCCGCTCACCACAACTAGAGAAAGCCCGTGTGCAGCAACAAAGACCCAACGCAGCCAAAAATAAATTAAAAATTAAAAATAAAAGAATTATTTGTGCTTGAGCTAAGTTAGTAATAGTGACAGTACAATGCAGGGATGATATTGAAGAGACATGAAGAGATAGAATTGATAGAATTTTCTGACTGGACATAGGGAATTAGACAGAAGTTGTCAATGATAGCTCAATTTATAATCTTGAGCAACTTGGTAGATGGAGTATCATTCAGTGAACAGAGCAATAAATGAATGGGTGAGGTGGCAGATGGTGTGGTCAGTTTGGCAACACATAGGAGGAGTCATTTAATATATATCTTAGATCAGAAGTTCAAGTGTGACACCCATGCTAAAGATAGATATAAGTAATTTATATGAATATAGATGATAATTTAAGCAATGGGGGAGTGAATGAATAGAGAGTGATAAAAGAATAAAGAGGGACATCTAGAAAACTGAAATGTAAGGGCCAGGATATGGAAAAAGACTGGTTTCGTGAAATATTCTAGAAAGAAAAACAAATGGAACTACTAGGCAGGTAAGAGGAAATATAATTTCAAAAAGAAATGGATAGTCAGTGAGGATCCTGAATAAAAAAGTAATAAACACAAATTTGAAGATAATCTAATCAAGCAATAATTTTAAAAGGTATGGGCAACATGCAGGAAAACAGAAATAGTGTACTATCCCAGGTTTACAAACAGGGTAGATGGGGCCATTATTAACAGCCAGGTCCTGTTACTTCAAGGGACAAGTGGAGGGAGTGATTAGCTTAATTGGAGAGAGGCCACCTGACAGTCTGTGACTTAGTCTCATTCTCTCTTTTCCAAATCTTCATTGCTGACCTTAATGAGAGTGATTTAAAGAGAATACTTTAGGAAGAAATCAAATTGCAGTGAGTTGAAAAGTGAGTACAGATAACTCTTGGTCTTAATTAGCAATTTCTAGAAAAGTCCATTCAGTGAATAAAAGAAGCAATAATTATAAAAATACCAAGGAAAGGTGGCAAATGGAAGCAAGGGGCACATTAAGCACACTTGCCTTCTCCATTATTAAAAGAAGGATATAACCAAGTAAACAAAATAATACTTGCAATATAGAATGGATAAAGGTAGTAAGGTTTTCTTTATGTTTTCTTGAGGTCAGAGCATGGTAACAAGAGGGAAATTGAGACATCAGAACAAAAGGACCTGGACAAAAATATTCTTAGATTAGTATCCTGTTTCTGAATTTTATAAACTTTCAGCAAAGTTAATGCTTTGTAGCATTCAATTCTCCTTGACCTGCTGTCATTCTGTCATTGTCATTTATTCATATTGGACTTGCATTATGGGCAACAGGGGTAAAATTACTAACACTATTTTGTTTATGTACAGACAAATACGTGTTATACACACACACACACACACACACACACACACACACAGACATTGGCATTGCTCCCTTTATGATAGAAGTTACCAAAGCTTTGTCAAAATGTAGCAACCTTTCAACAATTTGGATAAAAATGGCTTATCAATTCAGTCAAATAATCAGTCAATTTAATCAAAATGCTTTAAATACTATCATTTACAAACAAGAAAATAACCACTACAACTGGAGGTATTCATATTTAGAAAATTTAATAGAATGTCTTGGTTTTTCTCACCTAGAGATCTAAGCTACATACTGTTTTCCAGTTTTAAACAATTTTTATGATGACCTTTTTATTTTATTATAACTTAATTGAGAAACAATATAATTTTCATCATTATCATAATCAATTATTTTTCAGTTTTCCCAAAGAAGAATCATTGTTGTACATAAAACAGTTGTAAAGGGAGACACACATATTTTAAAACTAGATAAAATGCAGTAAGGTTATAACTAGAAAAGTAGTCAAGTTTCTCTCTTGTTCTCTTGAAACTCTTGTTCTTGCTCTTCACCAACATGTGTTCACACACACACACACACACACACAAGTTCCTCACCAACTGTTACTACTAATGAAAAGCATACCAAAAGAATCTCACTGATTGATAACATGTTGCTGTGTTTCTGAAGCTGTTTGCTGCTTTAACTGAAAATATTCTTGTTCATATTTATCTCACTTTGCATGCACTAATACATTTCTCTCTAAGACTTAGTAGGAATGATCATAATCTCTTCAGAGATTTCACAGAATTCTTGATTCTCCCTCTCTTGAGATGCATTTTAAAGGAATATATCCCTTCATAAACATGTTTTCTTCAGACATTTAAAAGAATAACTTTGGACTCAGTCTAGTAAACTTACTGTGCCCACAGTTAAAGATCTCAAGACAAAAATACATCTTGTAAGAAATATTGGGAAAAAACACAGAAAGTGTCTTAAACTTGAATTTCAAGTCTTACACTTGAAGTTTTAAAAATAAGCACATAGAATCCTTGAAATTATATCTACATAATTGTACAATGGGACATGTATATGTCTGTCTGAAGGCAGAAGATTTATCCCTTCTTTTTATTTTATAGTTATGTATAGATAAATTGAAATATGCTGTCTAAATGATGAATGAACAACCATGAATTATTAGATCTACAATAAGAATGTCTCTCAAAGAGAAGTTAGTAATAGGTAAAATGTGTGTAAAACATTTCACAGTTTATTTCACACTGTAAAGTGTACTATCATTCCTATTTTCATTACTGTCAGTATTGGGATTTCATTGTCATATACAAATTGACATCATTTATTTATCAACAAAAGTAAGCTGGCAAAAGCTAGATGTAAAGTACTTTTCACATATTATATTTTGTTTTCCAAAGGGAATATGACTTTTTGGTCTCTATCGCATAAGGAGACTTTTTTACTCACATTAACTTTATGGAAGTTTAAGCATATCCAACGTATCCCTTTCCTAAATATGTCTACTTACAATGAGAATAAAGGGCAGAACCTTATATATCAGAAAGAGATAATGGTCACACATATGAGAGAGCCTGTTCCTTTCTAAGATAATGACTCCTTAGAAGATAAAAGGAAATAGAGAAGGTATACAGGCTCCAGTTCACTTATCTATGTAAGTGTCCATGCATCTATCCATCCACCCACACATTATACAATTTCTGAAGCATAAACTGGTACAGAACAGAAAAAGAAAGATAAGAGTGATTTCTCTCTTATGTGATCTGTCTAGAGAGTGGTCCTTCAGGCAAAAATAAGTAACTATTATGTACAATAATCTCATATGGAAGTGTGAAATTCAAGAACATGGAGTGAATAAACAATGTTGGAAGTAAGGGGACACTCTTCAGAGGAAATAGCACCTAAGATGATAATTAAAGAATTATCAGAAGCAGAGAGGGACCTTCAAGATGGCAGAGGAGTAAGACATGGAGATCACCTTCCTCCCTACAAATACACCAAAAATACATCTACATGTGGAACAACTCCTACAGAGCACCTACTGAACACTGGCAGAAGACCTCAGACCTCCCAAAAGGCAAGAAACTCCCCACGTAACTGGGAAGGGCAGAAGTAAAAAGGGAAAAACAGACACAAAAGAATAAGGATGGGACCTGAACATATGGGAGGGAGCTATGAAGGAGGAAAAATTTCCACCCACAAGGAAGCCCCTTCACTGATGGAAATGGTGGGTGGGGGGTTGGGAGAAGCTATGAAACCATGGAGGAGAGCTCAGCAACAGGGGTGCAGAGGGCAAAGTGGAGAGATTCCTGCACAGAGGATCAATTCTGAACAGCACTTACCAGCCTGAGAGGCTTGTCTGCTCACCCACTGGGGCGGGTGGGGGCTGGGAGCTGAGGCTTGGGCTTTGGAGGTCAGATCCCAGGGATAGGACTGGGGTTGGCTGCGTGAACACAGCCTGAAGGGGGGTAGTGCACCACAGCTAGCCAGGAGGGAGTCCGGAAAAAAGTCTGGACCTGCCTAAGAGTCAAGAGACCATTGTTTCGGGGTGCGTGAGGAAAAGGGATTCAGAGAACTGCCTAAACGAGCTCCAGAGATGAGCGCGAGCCTCTGCTGTCAGCTCAGACACCAGAGATCGGCTTGAGACACTAGGCAGCCACCAAGAATCCTGTGTGCAAGCACAGGTCACTATCTACACCTACCCTCCTGGGAGCCTGTGCAGCCCTCCACTGCCAGGGTCCAGTGATCCAGGGACACCTTCCCCAGGAGAACACACAGTGTGCTTCAGGCTGTTGCAATGTCATGCTGGCCTCTACCCCCGCAGGTTCGCCCCACATCCTGTACCCCTTTCCCCCCGGTCTGAGTGAGCCAGAGCCCACTAATCAGCTGGTACTTTAACCCTGTTTGGGCAGGGAACAGATGCCCTCAGGTGACGCAGAGGTGGGGCCAAATCCAAAGCTGAACCCCAGGAGCTATGCGAACGCAAAAGAGAAAGGGAAATTTCTCCCAGCAGCCTCAGGAGCAGTAGATTAAATCTCCACAATCAACTTGATGTACCCAGCATCTCTAGAATACATGAATAGGCGATAATCATCCCAAAATGGATGCGGTGGAATTTGGGAGCAACTGTAGACTTGGGGTTTGCTTTCTGCAACTAATTTGCTTCTGATATTATGTTTATCTTAGTTTAATATTTAGCTTATAATCATTGGTAGATTTGCTTATTGATTTGGTTGCTCTCTTCCTTTTTCTTTAATTTATATATATATATATTTGCTTTTTCTCTTTTTGTTAGTGTGTATGTGTAAGCTTCTTTGTGTGAATTTGTTTGTATAGCTTTGCTTTTTACCATTTGTCCTAGGGTTCTGTCTGTCCCTTTTTTTTTTTTTTTGGTATAGTTTTTTACGCTTATTGTCATGGTGGATTTGATTTTTGGTTTGGTTGCTCTCTTCTTTCTTTTTTAATTTTTTTTTTAATTTTTATTTTAATAAATTTATTTTGTTTATTTTTTTCTTCTTTCTTTCTTTCTTTTTTTTTTTTTTTTTCTTCCTATTCTTCTCTGCTGTGTGGCTGACAAGGTCTTGGTGCTCCAGCCAGGTGTCAGGCCTGAGCCTGTGACATGAGAGAGCTGAGTTCAGGACATTGAACCACCAGAGACCTCCCGGCTCCACATAATATCAAATGGTGAAAGCTCTCCCAGAGATCCCCAACTCAATGCTAAGACCCAGCTCCACTCAACAACCAGCAAGCTACATTGCTAGTCACCCTATGCCAAACAACTAGCAAGACAGGACACAACCCCAGCTATTACCAGAGAGGCTGCCTAAAATCATAAGGTCATAGACACCCCAGAACAAACCACTGGACATGGTCCTGCCCACCAGAAAGACAAGATCCAGCCTTGTCCACCAGAACACAGGCACTAGTCCCCTCCAGCAGGAAGCCTACACAATCCACTGAACCAACCTTAGCCACTGGGGGCATACACCAAAAACAATGCAACTAGGAACCTGCAGCCTGTGAAAAGGAGACCCCAAACACAGTAAGTTAAGCAAAACGAGAAGACAGAGAAATACACAGCAGATGAAGGGGCAAGGTAAAAACCCACCAGAACAAACAAATGAGGAGGAAACAGGCAGTTTACCTGGAAAAGAATACAGAGTAATGATGGTAAAGATGATCCAAAATCTTGGAAATACAATGGAGAAAATACAAGAAATGTTTAACAAGGACCTAGAAGAATTAAGGATGAAACAAACAATGATGAACAACACAATAAATGAAACTAAAAATTCTCTATAAGGAATCAGTAGCAGAATAACTGAGGCAGAAGAATGGATAAGTGACCTGGAAGATAAAATAGTGGAAATAAATACCACAGAGCAGAATAAAGAAAAAAGAATGAAAAGAATTGAGGACAGTCTCAGAAACCTCTGGAACAACATTGAACACACCAACATTCGAATTATAGGGGTCCCAGAAGAAGAAGAGAAAACAAAAGGGACTGAGAAAATATTTAAAGAGATTATGGTTGAAAACTTCCCTAATATGGGAAAGAAAATAGTCAATCAAGTCCAGGAGGTGCAGAACGTCCCTTATAGGATAATTCCAAGGAGAAACATGCTAAGACACATATTAATCAAACTATCAAAAATTAAATAAGAAGAAAAAACATTGAAAGCAGCAAGGGAAAACAACAAATAATATACAAAGGAATCCCCATAAGGTTAACAGCTGATCTTTCAGCAGAAACTCTGCAAGCCAGAAGGGAGTGACAGGACATATTTAAAATGATGAAAGGGAAAACCTAAAACCAAGTTTACTTTACCTAGCAAGGATCTCATTCAGATTAGCTGGAGAAATTAAAACCTTTACAGACAAGCAAAAGTTAAGAGAATTCAGCACCACCAAACCAGCTTTACAACAAATGCTAAAGGAATTTCTCGAGGCAGGAAACACAAGAGAAGGAAAAGACCTACAATAACAAACCTAAAACAATTAAGAAAATGGTAATAGGAACATACATATGGATAATTACCTTAAATGTAAATGGATTAAATGCTCCAGTCAAAAGACATAGACTGGCTGAATGGATACAAAAACAAGACTGGTACATATGATGTCTACAAGAGACTCACTTCAGACCTAAGGACACATACAGACTGAAAGTGAGGGGATAGAAAAAGATATTCCATGCAAATGGAAATCAAAAGAAAGCTGAAGTAGCAATTCTCATATCAGACAAAATAGACTTTAAAATAAAGACTGTTACAAGAGGCAAAGAACGACACTACATAATGATCAAGGGATCAATCCAAGAAGAAGATTTAACAGTTATATATAATTAGGCACCCAACATAGGACCACCACAATACATAAGGCAAATGCTAACAGCTATAAAAGGGGAAATTGACAGTAACTCAATAATAGGGGGCTTTAATATCCCACTTTCACCAATGGACAGATCTTCCAAAATGAAAATAAATAAGGAAACACAAGCTTTAAATGATACAATAAAAAAGATGGACTTAATTGATATTTATAGGACATTCCATCCAAAAACAACAGAATACACTTTCCTCTCAAGTGCTCATGGAACATTCTCCAGGATGGATCATATCTTGGGTCACAAATCAAGCCTTGATAAACTTAAGAAAATTGAAATTTTATCAAGTATCTTTTTCGACTAGAATGCTGAGACTAGATATCAGTTAAAGAAAAAAAGTCTGTAAAAAATGCAAACACATAGAGGCTAAACAATACACTACTAAATAGCCAAGAGATCACTTAAGAAGTCAAAGAGGAAATCAAAAACACCTAGAAACCAATGACAATGAAAACACAAGCCAACACCTATAGGATGCAGCAAAAGCAGTTCTAAGAGGGAAGTTTATAACAATACAATCCTACTGCAAGGAACAAGAAACATCTCAAATAAACAATCTAACCTTACACCTAAAGCAATTAGAGAAAGAAGAAGCAAAAACTCCCAATGTTAGCGAAGGAAAGAAATTATAAAGATCAGATCAGAAATAAATGAAAAAGAAATGAAGGAAATGATAGCAAAGATCAGTAAAACTAAAAACTGGTTCTTTGAGAAGATAAACAAAATTGATAAACCATTAGCCAGACTCATCAAGAAGGAAAGAAAGGGAGAAGACTCAAATCAGTAGAATTAGAAATGAAAAAGAAGAAGTAACAACTGATGCTGCAGAAATACAAAGGATCTTGAGAGATCACTACAGGCAACAATATGCCAGTAAAATGGACAACCTGGAAGAAATGGACAAATTCTTAGAAACACACAATCTTCTGAGACTAAACCAGGAAGAAATAGAAAATATAAACAGATCAATCACAAGAACTGAAATTGAGACTGTGATTAAAAATCTTCCAACAAACAAAAGCCACATGTCTTCACAGGCGAATTCTATCAAACATTTACAGAAGAGCTAACACCTGTCCTTCTCAAACTCTTCCAAAATATAGCACAGAGAGGAACACTCCCAAACTCATTCTACAAGGCCACCATCACTCTGATATGAAAACCAGACAAAGATGTCACAAAGAAAGAAAACTACAGGCCAATATCACTGATGAACATAGATGCAACAATCCTCAACAAAATACTAGCCAACAGAATCTAACAGCACTTTAAAAGGATCATACACCATGATCAAGTGGGGTTTATCCCAGGAATGCAAGGATTCTTCAGTATACACAAATCAATCAATGTGATCAATTGTATTAAAAAACTGAAGGAGGAAAACCATATGATCATCTCAATAGATGCAGAAAAAGCTTAAGACAAAATTTAACACCGATTTATGACAAAAACCCTTCAGAAAGTAGGCATAGAGGGAACTTACCTCAACGTAATAAAGGCCATATATGACAAACCCACAGCCAACATTGTTCTCAATGGTGAAAAACTGAAACCATTTCCACTAACATCAGGAAGAAGACAAGGTTGTCCACTCTCACCACGATTATTTAACATACTTTTGGAAATTTTAGCCACAACAATCAGAGAAGAAAAATAAATAAAAGGAATCCATCTTGGAAAAGAAGTAGTGAAATTTTCACTGTTTGCAGATGACATGATACTGTACATAGAGAATCCTAAAGATGCTACAAGAAAACTACCAGAGCTAATCAATGAATTTGGTAATGTAGCAGGATACAAAATTAATGCACAGAAAACTCTTGCATTCCTATACACTAATGATGAAAAATCTGAAAGAGAAATTAAGGAATCACTACCATTTACCAATCCAAAAAAAAGAATAAAATACCTAGGATTAAACCTTCCTAATGACACAAAAGACCTGTCTGCAGAAAACTATAAGACACTGATGAAAGAAATTAAAGATGATACAAACAGATGGAGAGATATACCATGTTCCTGGATTGGAAGAATCAATATTGTGAAAATAACTATACTACCCAAAGCAATCTACAGATTGCTTGCAATCCTTATCAAGTTACCAATGGCAATTTTCACAGACCTAGAACAATAAACTTCATAATTTGTATCAAAACACAAAAGACCCCGAATAGCCAAAGCAATCTTGAGAAAGAAAAACTGAGCTGGAGGAATCAGACTCCCTGACTTTAGACTGTACTACAAAATCAGACTCCCTGACTTTAGACTGGCACAAAAACAGAAATATAGATCTATGGAACAGGATAGAAAGCCCAGAGATAAACCCACGCACATGGGGTCACAATCTCTTTGACAAAGGAGGCAAGAATATACAATGGAGAAAAGACAGCCTCTTCAGTAACTAGTGCTGGGAAAACTGGACAGCTATATGTAAAAGAATGAAATTAGAACACTTCCTAACACTATACACAAAAATAAACTCAAAATGGATTAAAGACCTAAATGTTAGGCCAGACACTATAAAACTCTTAGAGGAAAACATAGGCAGAACACTCTATGACATAAATCACAGCAAGATCCTTTTTGACCCACCTCTTAGAGAAATGGAAATTAAAAAAAGATAAATGAATGGGAACTAATGAAACATAAAAGCTTTTGCACAGCAAAGGAAACCATAAACAAGACAAAGAGACAACACTCAGAATGGGAGTAAACATTTGCAAACGAAGCAACTGACAAAGGATTAATCTCCAAAGTATACAAGCATCTCAATATTAAGAAAACAAACAACCCCATCCAAAAATGAGCAGAAGACCTAAATAGACATTTCTCCAAAGAAGATATACAGTTTGCTAGTAAACACATGAAAGGATGCTCAGCATCTCTAATAATTAGAGAAATGCAAATCAAATTCATAGAGGTATCACCTCACACCAGTCAGAATGGTCATCATCAAAAATATCTACAAACAATAAATGCTGGAGAGGGTGTGGAGAAAAGGGAACCCTCTTCCACTGTTGATGGGAATGTAAATTGATATAGCCACTATAGAGAACAGTATGGAGGTTCCTTAAAAAACTAAAAATAGAACTACCATATGATTCAGTTATCCCACTACTGGGCATGTACCCTGAGAAAACCATAATTCAGAAAGAGACATTTACCTCAATATTCATTGCAGCACTATTTACAGTAGCCCAGGCATGGAAGCAATCTTAAGTGTCCATCGACAGATGAATGGATAAGGAAGATGTGGCACATATATACAATGGAATATTTCTCAGCCATAAAAAGAAATGAAATTGAGTTATTTGTAGTTAGGTAGATGGATCTAGAGACTGTCATACCGAGTGAAGTAAGTCAGGAAGAGAAAAACAAATACTGTATGATAATACATATATATAGAATCTAAAAAAAAGAATAGAAAAAATGGTTCTAATGAACCTAGAGGCAGGACACGAATAAAGACGCAGACCTAGAGAACGGACTTGAGGACATAGGGAGGGGGAAGTGTATGCTGGGATGAAGTGAGAGAGTAACATTGACATTTATGTGCTACCAAATGTAAAAGAAAGAACTAGTGGGAAGAAGCTGCCTAGCACAGGGAGATCAGCTAGGTGCTTTGTGACCACCTAGAGGGGTGAGAGGGAGGTGCAAGAGGGAGGGGATATGGGTTATATGTATACATATAACTGATTCACTTTGTTATATAGCAGAAGCTAATACAACATTGTAAAGCAATTATACTCCAATAAAGATGTTAAAAATGTTTTATATTTTAAGTCATTTTCATTAGGGAAATTTATTGATCTCACTGTTGGAAAATATCAGACGTGTACTTTGTTTGTCTTCATTAGCATGGTCAGTCTTTAGATTGTTTTCAATTTCAACATATTTAAGCAATGTGCTGCCTTCTCACTTTACCATATCATGATAGTATGATAATTATTGTCTGTTTAGAGTCTTATGAGGTTCAGATAGACAATATTGGGAAAGTTCAGCATTTGGAAGAAGATTCAGTTTAGTATAATTTTAAAAAATTAATCACAATCCTTATTTTGGATTAGAGGATTGAAGTAGAGGAATGAATCTTAAGACAGAAAGTTAATATCTGTATCATTGATTTTTATGAAAAACTACATATATAATTTGAAAACATAAAAATGGAATTTAATTGAATGTGATGAATTATTTACTTTCATAAAAATGCTTTTTTTTTGTTTTTTCATTGCAAGAAGTATAGATCTGTATTCAGACTTCAACTGCCATCTCCTTTTCTTTATTGTTTTGATTTATAAAAGTATTCAGAGGTGCTCTGTTAACATTTTTCTTTTTTTTTCTTCCAGTTTTATTGAGATATAGTTGACTACAGCACTAAGTTTAAGGTGTACAGTATATTCATTTAACTGACTAACATCATGAAATGTATGCCACAATAAGTTTAGTGAACATCCATAATCTCATGTAAATACAAAATAAAATGAAAAAAAATTTCCTTGTGATGAGAACTCTTAAAATTTGCTCTCTTAACTACTTTCATATAAATCACACAGCAGTGTTAACCACAGTCATCATGTTGTACACTACATCCCCCATACTTACTTGTCTTTTCACTGGAAGACCCCCTCCATCCAATTCTCCTTACCCCCAGCCTTCACCTCTGTTAAGCCCAAATATGATCTCTTTTTCCGTGAGTTTGTTTCATTTGAAGTATAATTGACCTACAACACTATGTTAGTTCCTGCTGCATGACATAGTAATTTGATGTTTCTGTACATTGCAAAATGATCACCACAATAAGTCTAGTTACCGTCGGTCACCATACAAAGATATTACATTATTATTGATTATATTCCTGTTAACTTTTTTTCTTAAACTTTACTTGCAAACTCTTATGATCTGCTATTCAACATTATTACCGCCTCTTCACCAAGGGCAAAAACGGAAAACAAAACATATATATTTATGTATATATGTGTGTAGATAGATAAATAACACCTAAATATACATAATACTACCTAAATATACATACTTTACATCTATAGAAAAGAGTAACAATGTTAAGAAATGATCATTGGAGTCAGACTGCTAATATTAGGTTTTTGGTTTCCTTACTTACTAGATTCTTGAGGCCTAGGGCAAATTAGATAACTTGCTTCCTTTAATTTCCTCACATATTAAATGGCAAAATTATTAGCACCAACTTCTCATTATTGTTGTCAGAACTGAATGTTAACATATATGAGACAATAAAGAGCTCAGTAAATGATAGCTCTTATAATTCATAAATAGGTGACTAGAAGTAGACCTTTACTCTTGAATTTCAATTCAATTAATCCAAAAAACAGCTATGTAGAAATTCTTGTTTCTTATGTATTTTAATATTGAGGAAAAAATGAGTAGATGTTTCAATATAATATCCTGTTGTCACTATATATTCTTAAATATTAATCCTCCCTGGGAATTCATAATAGTGATTATAAGAAAATAGATAATCATTAATTTTCAGAACTTAGTTGTAATATATACCATTATTTCTGAAAACTAACCTCCTGTTTATTATTGTCACTAAACTCTTACATTTAAAATGTTCATTCTAATTGGGAGCTCCAGATCTCTGAACTTCATCACTCCTAAATGCAGAAAACTGTCTCTTACACTGAGTGAGATCCTTGAGGCCAAGAAGAGCATCTGCATAGTGACCTTCTTACAGATTACCTGACACACAAAAGGTGGTCAGTTAATATTTGCTAAATGAACTAATGAATAGCTAATTAATTAAGGCACTGTATGCATATTGAATTACCAAGATTTTTATATATGTTACAAATGAAGGGATGCTGGGCAAACTTCCAAATATTAGTTGGCCCTCTGTTATGAACCTTTTTTCTAAGACAAGTGAATTCTGCTTAACCATCTAAATGCATTGATCCAAATGTTTCTTTATGCTTCTTCTCAAGAATCAGATGGCATAATTAGAGTACAGATTTTACCCTATTTGACATTGATTCTCCATAGTAACTATTTCTAGAATCCTGTCGCCTTCCATAAGGGCAGTGTCAAACAGGAGAGTTTCTGATTAACAGTAGCTCTTGGCTATAATTATTCTAGTATAATATATTATAATTACTAGTCTTCAGTGTGCTGTATATGTGTATGTGTGTGTAACAGGTATGGTGAGGTACAAAGGGATCAGATCTGTGATTATATAAACTTGTTAACTAATGGATTAAAAGACATTGTATTACTACCTCTAAGGGGGTTTCTTAAGAATAATGATTTCTAATATGCAATATTAATGTCTAATATTGTTTCGAGTATGACATTTTACTAAATTAACATTACCCGATTATGGATTTATTGTAAGTCTATTTTCTAAGCATATCAAGGTGTTTCTGTTGTTGACATTTGTTGGTTTCCTAGGAATCAATAAATTTGCTAAGTCTTTGAAACACAAGGGAGGCAAGTAAAACCAGAAGTTTCTTGTGAATATTAATTTGGGGACATGTATTTGATTTTTATCTTTGCATATAAGTAATACATATCTGGTCATATAGAAGGCAAGATACAGATTTTTGTTTTCCTGAAACTAGCTAACAGTGCAAATAGCTTCCACAAATATGTTTTAGAGAGTTTGTTTTGATTTAATAAGACCCTAGTATTTCTATATAAATATGGCCACAATTATTTAATCCTTTTTCCTGGGATATGTGTCCAAAGGAATTTTAGCAGGAAAGAAAAAATATATATATATATATAACTGGAACCAGTAACAATGGCCACTCTTCTGGATCACATTCTTACATAGTACAGTTTCTTACCGTTCATCAATCAAAGTTACTTTCCTCTTCTTCCCAGTGTCACAAGGGCACCATCAATCAAAAAAGGATACTTTGTTGAACAGGTGAGTGTCACAAATGACTACTCACTTGAGAAAACCGTTTACCCCATTAGAGACACAGAAGTTCCCATTGAATTTTTCACTAACACCAGGGTTAAAAGAGCAAGACTTCTGATATATCTAAGAGGAGTGAAAATGTTTTATGTCACAAGATTTTGAGACTCATTGACTGTTAGGGTTATGACTTTAGGGTCATACTTTGAGGTCAACAGCAAAGATGGTAAGCAGAACCAATTTTTGGTAATTTGGATTAATTTCTTTATTTCTCTGGCATCCCTGACTCCTGATAAATTATGAAACTTCTATTGCGATTTAGCTAAGACATATTTTGTACTCTCTTTGAAAGAACTTTTGGGAAACTAACATTATTTCTGAATATAAATATACCGTTTGGTGCTACACAATGAAAAATGAAGGAATAAGGAACTTCCCTAATGCCAAATGCTCTTTGTATAAATGTTAAAGTTCTGATCTACAGTGATTCACTACATGCATGGGCTTCACCTTCTTTGGCTCCACTGGGTCTTTGGATGTTTTCCTGAGGAAAACGTCTAAATCAAACTTTGTCAAAGCTGATTTTGCCCCATATTCCTATGTTGCTGAAGTTCCAGATCATGGTTTTTATCCAGTGAAGCTTCACATGAATAGACAATGCTTTGTTTTATTTTATTTGGGGATTAACAGATCTTCTCATTTTGTGATATTCTGTTTCTGTAGGACTTGCTTTCTTCTTTCATTGTATCACTTGTCCTCCAAGAGACCTGTTCTTTTCCAAGATATTTTCCTCTCTTCATAAAATATCACCTTCCCAGATTACCTTCTCTGGTCCCACTCACTTTGAAGTCCTTTTCTTTGGGTTGTTCTGTAGACATTGATCTGGTCTGTCATATCTCAGACTAGTTGTTGGAAGTTGACACACAGCTTGAGACTCTCTCTTTCTGAGGGTGATTATGTGTGTGTTTTGCTTCTGCTAGAATTCCCCTGTCCTATCCTCTTCTCTGCAAGGTCTCTCAGATTGCTTGTTTGTTATAAACTCTGAACCCAGCTCTGCTGATTTCAGATGTTTCCTTTATGTATGTATACACTGACATTCTCCACTTATATGTGTAAATTGAACTTTAGTGTTTTCTCTCTCCTAATTATGCTATACACATAAGTGTTTCCGTTCCATGTTATATGTTTTTTGGAATGGAGGCAGTCAGTATTATCTCATGGGAAAGTGGAAATTGAAAGGGATCTATTTTTTCTTTTTTTTCCAGTGGGAGAAAATACTTGCAATCGATGCAACTGACACGAGATTAATTCCCAAAATATACAAACAGCTCATACAACTCAATGTGAAACACACACACAAATAACACAGTCAAAAAGTGGGCAGAAGACCTAGATAGATATAAAGATGGCCAACAGGCACATGAAAAGATGTTCAACGTAGCTAATTATATGAAAGAATGAAAGAGATGTATTAAATTATTACCTTTAGGCCCAAGAATGGTAGTCCAGTTAATCAACTTCATAAATTATTCACCTTTTATTCTATAACCTTCATCTCCTTTACTGCCGAAATATACAAGTCTGAGGCTAAAGAATGGATACCTGTGTGGATTCAGACCTCTTGAAACTTGGCTTCTATGTGAAATAAGCTTATTTGTTGTGTTTATTGCATTAACTCTGGCTCCAACTCTCTATCAGTGGTCCTCAAATTTGATGATGTATCAGAATCAACTCAGAAGATATTTTTAAATGATTTCCAGGAACCTATGATTTCCAGAGACCTAATTCCATAGGTCTTGAGGGGAGAACATAATTTACTTATTTAATAATTACTATGAGCTCCTTTTGATGTAAATATTTCATAGACCATATGTTGAGCACTGGAGCAAGGAAGATCATTTTTGATACGTTTATCAGAAATGGTGTGAATCATATGGGTGGCTGGGGGAGCGTAACATTCTGGGCATTGGGAAGGGGATTTGAAGTTAGAGTGTCTTAGTACCTTGGAGGCTTAGTGATAAGGCCAGTGGAGGTGGGCTTGAGTGTGTGAGGAAGACGAAACTAGAAGATGAGATCAGAAACTTCTCTGGCATTTACAGATCACCATATGGAAGAAATGGGCCAAAGAGACTGAGAATGTCTGAATAGAACCAAGAGAGAATCACATACAGCTGAAGACAGAATGTCATATGTATCAATTACATCAAATTCTGCCTAAATGTCAACTAAAATGAGAACTGAGAATTAACCAATTGATTTTGCAGCATGGAGATCATCATTAATATTGACAAGAGCAGTAGTAGAGACAAAAGCCCTTAAATGCAATTGTTTCAAGAGTGGATGTAAAGAAGAAGAAAATGTAAATAGAGAATAAATTAGAAATTTGATTGTTTTAATTAGTTAACACATGTTTTAAGTCCTATAGAAGCACATCAATTAGGAAATAAATTTAAAAAGACTACATTGAGAAAAGGACATTCTTTTTCTTTTCCTTGAGATTGCTGTTAAAGAAAAAAAAGTTTTTATCTAGGAGAAAGTAGATGAAATTGTGAATAGGAATGAGATATTATAACAAAATCATCATCTCCTGTCTCTGCATATATTGGCTTCTTCAATAGTGAGTCAAATGTGAGGCAAGCAATTTGTGTTTTAAATAGTTATAGGGAATGCCTCTTGCAAGAGAAGTTTTTGATAGACAGCTCAGAAATATTACATGAACCATAGATTTTTACTGATACATACTCCCTCTCTTTTTACGTATTCTATTATTTAAAGACAGAGAAGATAAATCCTCTTACAACAGCAGCATTGCCAAAGTAACAATGATAAAATCCTTCTATTATGTGACCCTTCTCAAAAAGCAATTTGTATTTTTCACACCCTGCCAAGCAGGTTCTTGGGAATTTTTAAGTAGTGTCTTTAAGCACACAATTTTTATTTTTTAGGGTAAAAATAGGAGGCTTTACTATAATTTATTGAATGTGAATTGTTCAGCATTTCAAGAGAAAATAATCCTTAATACCAGATTAAACTGACTTCAAAGGTTCCAGGACACCAAGTTGTTTTAATAGTAGCAGGCATGGTCAGCCTCATGGAACATAATTCTCTTTCTGGTACTCTTAACCTATCTGTGGCCAGGTATAATGGGAAGACTACTGAAGTGTGTTTCAGGAGGTATTGGCAATAAAATCCTGCTGTGCAGGCATGGTTTGCTTTGATCAGGTAATGGGAACTGTTCCTTAATAAGACCTTGAACAGTTTGAAACGACTATTCTTTTCTCCATTAAATTGTCCTGGGACACTTGTGGCAAATATATTGACCATAAGTATAAGGGTTTATCACTGGATCTCAATTCTATTCCATTGATCTATGTCTATCCTTATGGCAATACAAACCTATGTTCATTACTGTAAGTCTGTAGTGAGTTTTTGAGATTAGAAAACAGGAGCCCTGCAACTTTGTTCTTCTTTTTCAAGATTGTTTAAGCTGTTCTGTGTTCCTTGCATTTTTATATGAAGTTAGGGATGGCTTGCCATATCCTGCAATAAATAAGCAAATAAAAAAAACAGAGAAAACACTGGTATTTTGATAGGAATTGTGTTGGATTTGAAGATAAATTGGCAATTATTGCCTTTTAAAAATTCTATTTTCTAATCCATGAACACAAGGTGTCTTTTCATTTATATAAATCTTATTTAGTTTATTCCAACAATGCTTGTAATTTTCAGTATGAAAGTCTTGCTCTTTTTTTGTTAAATGTATTCCTAGGTATTTTATTGCTTTAGCTGCTATACAAATTAGATAATTTTCTTAATTCAATTTTGAATAGTTTATTTCTAGTGCATAGAAATATGATTATTTTGTATATTTATCTTGTATCCTACCATGTTGTTACACTCATGTAACAACAATAGTTTGTTTTAGTCCTTATGATTTTGTACATATATGGTCATTTCATCTTCAAATAGAGAGTGTTATAATTCTTACTTTTCCATATAAATGACACATTTATTTTTATTGCCTAATTGTTTTGGCTAGAACCTCCAATAGAATGTTGAATAGTAAGGGCAAGAATGGACATTCTTGTTTTGTTCCTGACTGTAGGGGAAACCCATTCAGTCTTTTTCCATTAAGTATAATGTTAACTGTAGGTTTTTCACAGGTGCATGTTATCCAGTTGAGAAAATTCCCTTATAGTCTTAGCTTGGTGAGTTTTCTTTTTGTTTGTTTTTTGTTTTTGTTTTTTACAATCAAAACAAGTATTTGTCCTGGTTTTTATTGAATAGCCTTTTTTCCAAGTACAGATTGTCCCAATTAACTTTATTTTCTCTTTAAAGGTTTGTATCCTATTTAGTGTCTACAGAACTTCACCTCATTTGCCTTTAGGTTCCCTCTGCCCTTTGATATTCTTTCACATTCTTATTTCCCAAACTTGACAAGTTCTTACTCTTCCTTGTTAACAAATCTGTCCCCTGTGGCGATTACATTTTAGTTCCTGAGAATGTTACTTAAGCTTCTTAACCCAAACCACCGCTTCCCACTGAAATAGCTTTCCTTTCTCTGTAATGATAAAAGTAAGACATTTTCTTTATAAACATTACAGTATGCTGAACACTTACTAGTTACTATGTGCCAAGTGTTGAACTAAGTACCTTATAGTTTTTAGTCTGATTTTAATCCTCACAATATAAGGTCAGTGCCATGATGAGCTCCACTGCACAGAGAGAGAGGTTAAGCAAAATGTCAAGGTCGCAACACTAGGAAGGAGCAGAGTCAGGATTTGAATCCAGATCTCTGTTTCCAAACCCTGGCTCAAACAAAAAAATAATTTAAAAAATAAAACAAAACAAACAACAAATACAAAGTCTAGCTCAAGCTGCTGTGTCAAACTATAGTATCCTTCCCAATCTTTCCCCAGTTAGAATCACTGATAACATTGGTTTTATCCTTCTGAAGTTTTTCCCCAGCTTTATTGTTATATAATTGATATATACGTTGTATTAGGTTAAGATGTACAACATAGGGATTTTATAAATGTGTAGATTGCAAGATGATTACCACAGTAAGATTACTTAACACTTCCATCACCACACAGTTACAAATTTTTTCTTTTTTATGCTGGGAACTTCTTAAATCTACTCTCTTAGCAACTTTCAGATATACTATATAGTATTGTTAACTACAGTCAGCATGCTGTACTTTACATCCCCAGAATTTATTTTTATCATGAAACGTGTTTTGCTTTTGTCAAATTATTTTCATTGTGTGGATTCAAGTTACTGTCAGTGGCCTGCCATTTCAGCGTGAAGTACTTCTTTTAGGGCAGTTCCACTAGTAACGAATTCTCTCAGTTTTTATCTATGAGTATCTTAATTTATCCACTTCTGGAGGAGAGTTTAGCTGGATATAGAATTCTTGGTTGATAGCCTTTCCCTTTCAATACTATAAAGATGGTTCTCACTGTCTTCTCACCTCCAAATTTCATAATATTCCTATTAAGGAGGAGTTCTACATGATACATTTTTATTCTCTTGCTGCTTTCACATCTTTCTCTTTGTCTTTGACATTTGTCATTTGACTATGGTGTGTCTAGATGTGGATAACTAAATTTACCCTTTTTCAAGTTTTTTGAGCTTCTTTAATGTGTCAATTGACATTTTTCATCAAATTTGGGAAGTTTTTGACCATTATGTCTTCAAATATTTTCTGCCTCTTTTTATTTTTCTCTGGGACTCTTACTGTGCATATGTTGGTATACTTCATGCTGTCCCACAGGCCTATGAGCCTCTGTTCATTTTTTTCTTTATTAATTTTCGTCTGCCTCCGTTGTATAATTTTGAACTATCTGTATGTTTGCTGATTTTTTTCTTCTGTCAGATGAAATCTACCGTTGAACCACTCTAGTGAATATATCATTTGGTTATTGCATTTTTGACCACAGAATTTTGTATCATTAACTCTTATAATTTCTTTCTTTTTAATGGTATTGCCTGTATTGTGAGACATTATTGCCATACCTTCTTTAGACATGGTTTTCTTTAGTTCTTTGGACATGTTTATAAAATTAAATGAAGTTTGTATCTACTAAGTTAAAAATATGAGCCTCCTCAAGGAACATTTTCTCTTTCCACCCTATGTGTATGTGGCATACTTTCCAATTTCTTTTAATGTCTCATAATTTTTTTGTTGAACACTGGACATTTTAGCTAACATATTATAACAACTCTGGTACCAGATTCCTCAAGTCTCCACCCAACCTCTAAAGTTTGTTGTTACTGTGTTTTTTATATTTTTCTCTCCATTGTTTCAAATGCTTATTTGTTTATCAACTCTCCTGAGCTAATTCTGTAGGTTCTGTATTTCCTGCAGTGTGTGCACACTGAGTTTTTTTATTAGCTAGTTGTTGTTGCTGTTGTTGCTGCTGCTGTTAAGTTCTTGTGTTTATTTTTAAGCCTGGCTTTCTGTGGGGCACCCCTCTGTCGGTATAATTTAGTGTTCAGCCAATGATTAGTCAGAAGATTTCTTTAATTATCTTGCCTATGGTTTTTCTATCCTTTGCAAAAGGATTTGTGTGAGAAGAATACCTTCAAACTTCAAAACAGTTTACAAGACAGCCTTAACTTTCACTGCCTGCTGGCACAGTGTCTCAAGATCAGACTTCTCCTTTCTCGTGTTTTTCCCGGGCATATACACAGCCTTTCACATATACTGAAACTTTTAGATTTCCACATATATGTTGGACCTTTCCAAGTTCCCTTATCTAGTTCTTCCATATTTCCTTTTAAATTCCTGGCCAAACTACCCCAACTGAATTCACAACCGTAGGCAGCTGAGATGTTGCCAGCAATTTTATTTTGTTTCAGTAATGCTCTGGAAATTGGCTCACCCTACCTTGCTGATCTGAGGTCTGTGTCAAATGAAATGGATGTCACACTCAAAGAATATAGATTTTCTAAGAATCTGAAAGTTTGGACAAAATATTGACTGTGCTCTGGGAACGGTACTTTTAATGGAAACCCAGAAGAGGGCAGTCATCTTCTTAGGCTAAAAGACTGATGGCTTTTCTCTGTTACAACACCACCGAGTGAGAGAGGGGGTGGGTGGGAATAACCTGAAGTTATAATGTCATAGACCTCACTGTCTCACCAAGATTAAGCATTTTCTCTTGGATAAATTTAGTTTATTTTTAGTTCATTCTGTGACACTAGTTAATTTCCAGAGTTCTGAAAAGGTTTATTTTAGATATTTTGTTTACATTTGTGTTAGTTTTGAGGGAGAACAATTTTATAAGTATACTTCCTTTGTAATTCTGGAAGTCAATTGCGGCTCTGCTCCTTTAATGCCACAGACTACTTCAGCCAACTTCCAGCCTCTTATTAACTATCTCTGTACCCTAACAGAGTCTAGGTGACACAGGCCAGGCTTTCATTTTGGTACTCTTGAAGCCCTTTTGCCTCATTTGAAATCAAGGTGATTATCATGCAGTCCCCTGAAGGGTAGATCAACACATTTCCTTAAAGGGATTTATTTTCTCAATCACTTCAATCTCATTTCTTTCATACCAGTATCGATCAGGATGAACGTGTTTATCCTGTGGCAACATCTTGAAATTTAATGTAATATTTATTTTTTATTTTTTTTAATTTACACTGTTAGTTCATTTTAGGTTGGTGCAGTGTTCGTTTCTATATAGAGACTCAGGGACCAGTGTAACAGAGACTCCCCCATAATGTAGCTGTGCTATCTGGTACTTGCAGCATCTTCATGTGCTAGGAGAAGTACATGGAGGTCTCATCACTGCTTTCCCATGCTTCAGCCCAGAAGTGCTTCCTGCCAATTTCTCTCACAGCAAATTGGATAGAATTAGTTACACGGGTTTACTTAGCTCCAAGGGGATTGAGGTTTTTCTTGCCCTCCTTATGACTAGGAAAAAAAAAAAAAAAGAACCCACAATCTACTACACTACTCTAAGCTGAATGCTGGTTAAGTGTTGCAAAAATCAGGTTCAAGCCATTTCCTCTTAGAGTCCTCTGTGGGTAGTCTAGCACTTTACTTTTGAATTGGGGCATACTTGGTATGTATTATTTTATTGTCTACTGGAACCTCAGCTGGAACTAAAGAAGGAAAATCTCATTTTACTTTCTTGCTACACAAAGTAGAATTTTTTATAGTTAGGATATTTTCTTAGATGCCTTTTCACAAATTGTCTCCACAACTGCCAGCAAGAATTGGCACTCTACCCAGTCCTGGTCCAGGAATGAGAGCAGCACTATTTCTTTTCATCTTTTCTTCCAACTGGCTCAGAGAACAAGAAGTTGCACTGATTCATTCTGACAGTCTGTCTGGCAATATCCACCTAAACAAGAAATGGTTTTCAAACATTATTAACAAAAACTTTTGCATTGCTTTTCTAAAATTAATGTTTAGCTTTAGATCAGCTATTCTGTCCAACATAGAAAATTTACTTCATAAAGACTGTCCTAGCTGCAGAAGATTGCTTAGTCACACTATACATGGGGCCTCTATCATCCATCGCTCAAAAACGTAATAAACAGAGAGGTCTTGTGTTTCTACTACAATCAGCCCTCTGTATCCACGGGTTCTTTATCCATTCATTCAACCAACCACAATCCTAAGTTGGTTGATTCATTGATGTGGAACCCACTGATACAGGTGGCTGACTGTACTACACCACTGAATATAAGGGACTGAATATCAACAGATTTTGGTATCCATGCAGGTCCTGGAGCCAATCCCACTGGGATAATGAAGGATGACTGTATATGCTAAGGAGTGAGTTAAGATCTTAGACTTTAACAAGTGTGTGAAACATACATACTTATTATTCTCATGCAATTTATAGTCTATTAAAAATAAATATTAGAAAATATTAGAAATATTAGAAAATATTAGAAAACCACATTCATTCAGTAACGCAATACATATTTATTTAATATATTGAACATTTATTAGATGCTAGGTACTGAAATTCCAAAAGCAAATGGGGCATTATCTCTGTCCTTCAGGTTTAAAGGTTATGAAAATTTAATTGATTTATTCACTTCCCTTCATCATAACAAACAAAAGTATATCAGGACTTAATTATGCTGCCTAAAATTTCTAATGTAAGTCTGTTTTGCTTCTGCTGAGGTCTGGTAATTGTGCTTCAATGTTAATTTCCCTAGTATAGTCTAGAGGGCACAGAACTTCTGAAATGGAAGAGTAAAGAACTTGATAGATCTTCTTCCCAACCATACAACCATTTAACTAGGGGAAATTATAAAAATATCATGTAACATTTCTAAAAATTTTCCTTAGTGCATATAGAAAATGGAGAAGCATTGGTTCAATAAAGTTTACTGAATCTTGTTAAGAACAGAGAGAGTCTGGCATTTGAGCTCTCACCCACTCTCTTCCTCCCCTCCCAGTTTGGTATTATGGATACTCTAGTTTGGATGAGTTATGGCCAAGAGTATCAAGTTGGACTTAACAAGTTGGGTAAACACAGAGTTTATCACTGTGTTACACAGTGAGTTCTACACCCAGATATATCATAGCCAAAATGTTGAAAGCAAACATAAAGAGAAAATCTTGAAAGTAGCGAGAAAAAAACACTTCACTTCCAAGGAGCCCTAATAAGATCAGCAGCTGAATTACCATGAGGAAAACAAAACCAAAAACAATAACAACAGCAACAAAAGTAGCTATAAGGCAGTGGGATGATGTATTCAAAGTATTAAAAGCTAAATAAAAAGACTGTCAGTCAAAACTTTTTCCCTGAATAGCCTAACAAAATAGATATTTTCCAAATTATTTTAATATACACAATAATAAAATCACATATTCTAAGATGCTATCCTAATGCCAAATGAAATCTACATTTCCCAACTAAATGCTCTCCACACTCTAGCAGAGCAAAAGAAGACAATGTGATAAAATAGTAAGAACACAGTATTTGCACATAAAGAACACTATATTTAAATCTAATTTCTGCATTTCATAGCTCTCTTGTAATGTGTAAGAATTATAGTCTCAATATGTCTAAAATAGGAATGATGATACATACATAACAGGGTCATGATAAGAATTAATTATTGTGACACATATGTGGTGCTTAGTACAGGGCAGGTACTCAATAAATGTTTGCTCCAGTAAAGAAAATTACTATTCTTAATATATGATGGACATTTCACTAGCAGTGTTGCACTAGTTCACCTTATTTATATTGCCTAGAAGCACTGGATAGATAGTGATATCACTGTATTTTAAAGTGGATAAATGGTAGTACAAGTATGTAACAGAACTCATCCAATATCTTACATTTATAGCACATTTTATTTTAAGACTTATACTTCTAAATTCTGAGTTCTATGACTTTTGGTTGCTGTTTTCACTGCAGTTTTCCTAATGCCTAAAACCACAACTAGAAGGTGGCTGATAGCAATAAGTATTTCTCGGGCGAATGAAAGCCAATCTTAATCTCATTTCAGACATAACATTGAGTCATGCTGAAATAAGGGGACTGCTAAAAACCTTAATATTCAATAAAACATAACACTTTGCATTATTATTATTTTTTAACATCTTTATTGGAGTATAATTGCTTTACAATAGTGTGTTACTATCTCTTTTATAAAAAAGTGAATCAGTTATACATATACATATGTCCCCATATCTCTTCCTTCTTGCATCTCCCTCCCTCCTACCCTCTCTATCCCACCCCTCTACGTGGTCACAAAGAACCGAGCTGATCTCCCTGTGCTATGCGGCTGCTTAGCTATCTGTTTTACGTTTGGTAAAACAGATAGCTAAGCAGCCGCATAGCACAGGGAGATAGCTATCTATCCCCACTAGCTATCTGTTTTACTTTTGGTAGTGTATATATGTCCATGCCACTCTCTTACTTTGCCCCAGCTTACCCTTCCCCCTTCCTGTATCCTCAAGTCCATTCTCTAGTAGGTCTGCATTTTTATTCCCGTCTTACCCCTAGGTTCTTCATGACCTTTTTTTTTAGATTCCATATACATGTGTGAGCATACAGTATTTGTTTTTCTCTTTCTGACTTACTTCACTCTGAATGACAAACTCTAGGTCCATCCACCTCACTAAAAATAACTCAGTTTCATTCCTTTTTATGGCTGAGTAATATTCCATTGTATATATGTGCCATATCTTCTTTATCCATTCATCTGTTAATGGACACTTAGGTTACTTCCATGCCCTGGCTATTGTAAATAGAGTTGCACTGAACATGTTGGTACATGACTCTTTTTATATTATGGTTTTCTCAGGGTATATGCCCAGTAGTGGGATTGCTTGGTCATATGGTAGTTCTATTTTTAGTTTCTTAAGGAACCTCCATACTGTTCTCCATAGTGGCTGTATCAATTTACATTCCCACCAACAGTGCAAGAGGGTCCCCTTTTCTCCAACCCTCTCCAGCATTTATTGTTTCTAGATTTTTTCATCATGGCCATTCTGACAGGTGTGAGATGATACCTCATTGTAGTTTTGATTTGCATTTCTCTAATGATTAATGATGTTGAGCATTCTTTCATGTGTTTACTAGCAAACTGTATATCTTCTTTGGAGAAATGTCTATTTAGGTCTTCTGCCCATTTTTGGACTGGGTTGTTTGTTTTTTTGATATTGAGCTGCACGAGCGGCTTGTAAGTTTTGGAGATTAATCCTTTGTCAGTAGCTTCATTTGCAAAGGTTTACTCCCATTCTGAGGGTTGTCTTTTGGTCTTGTTTATGGTTTCCTTTGCTGTGCAAAGGCTTTTAAATTTCATTAGGTCCCACTTGTTTATTTTTATTTCCATTTCTCTAGGAGGTGGGTCAAAAAGGATCTTTCTGTGATTTATGTCATAGAGTGTTCTGCCTATGTTTTCCTCAGAGTTTGATAGTGTCTGGCCTTACATTTAGGTCTTTAATCCATTTTGATTTTATTTTTGTGTACGCTGTTAGAGAGTGTTCTAATTTCATTCTTTTACATGTAGCTCTCCAGTTTTCCCAGCACCACTTATAGAAGAGGCTGTCTTTTCTCCATTGTATATTCTTGCCTCCTTTATCAAAGATAAGGTGACCATATGTGCATGGGTTTATCTCTGGGCTTTCTATCCTGTTCCATTGACCTATATTTCTGTTTTTGTGCCAGTACCATACTGTCTTGATTATTGTAGCTTTGTAGTATAGTCTGAAGTCAGGGAGCCTGATTCCTCCATCTCCGTTTTTCATTCTCAAGATTGTTTTGGGTATTCGGGGTCTTTTGTCTTTCCATACAAATTGTGAAATTTTTTGTTCTATTTCTGTGAAAAATGCCAGTGGTAGTTTCATAGAGATTGCATTGAATCTGTAGATTGCTTTGGGTAGTAGAGTCATTTTGACAATGTTGATTCTTCCAATCCAAGAACATGGTATATCTCTCCATCTATTTATATCATCTTTAATTTCTTTCTTCAGTGTCATAATTTTCTTCATACAGGTCTTTTGTCTCCTTAGGTAGATTTATTCCTAGATATTTTATTCTTTTTGTGCAAAGGTAAATGGGAGTGTTTTCTTAATTTCACTTTAAGATTTTTCATCATTATTGTATAGGAATGCAAGAGATTTCTGTGTATTAATTTTGTATCCTGTTACTTTATCGAATTCATTGTTTAGCTCTACTAGTTTTCTGGTAGCATCTTTAGGATTCTCTATGTGTAGTATCATGTCACCTTCAAACAGTGACAGCTTTACTTCTTCGTTTCCAATTTGGATTCCTTTTATTTCTTTTTCTTCTCTGATTTGTGTGGCTAAAACTTCCAAAACTATGTTGAATAATAGTGGCGAGAGTGGGCAACTTTGTCTTGTTCCTGATCTTAGTGGAAATGGTTTCAATTTTTCACCATTGTGGACGATGTTGGCTGTGGGTTTGTCATATATGACCTTTATTATGTTGAGGAATGTTTCCTCTATGCCTGCTTCCTGCAGGGTTTTTATCATAAATGGGTGTTGAATTTTGTCAAAAGCTTTCTCTGCATCTATTGAGATGATCATGTTTTTCACCTCAGTTTGTTAATAATGGTGTATCACGTTGATTGATTTGCGTATATTGAAGAATCCTTGCATTACTGGGATAAACTCCACTTGATCAGAGTGTATGATCCTTTTAATGTGCTGTTGGATTCTATTTGCTAGTATTTTCTTGAGGATTTTTGCATCTATGTTCATCAGTGATATTGGCCTGTAGTTTTCTTTCTTTTTAAAATCTTTGTCTGGTTTTCGTATCACGGTGATGGTGGCCTCGTAGAATGAGTTTGGGAGTGTTCCTCTCTCTGCTATATTTTTGAAGAGTTTGAGAAGGATAGGTGTTAGCTCTTCTCTAAATGTTTGATAGAATTGACCTGTGAAGCCATCTGGTCCTGGGCTTTTGTTTGTTGGAAGATTTTTAATCACAGTTTCAATTACAGGGCTTGTTATTGGTCTGTTCATATTTTGTATTTCTTCCTGATTCAGTCTTGGCAGGTTGTGTATTTCTAAGAATTTGTCCATTTCTTCCAGATTGTCCATTTTATTGGCATAGAGTTGCTTGTAGTAATCTCTCATTATCCTTTGTATTTCTGCAGTGTCAGTTGTTACTTCTCCTTTTTCATTTCCAGTTCTGTTGATTTGAGTCTTCTCCCTTTTTTTCTTGATGAGTCTGGCTAATGGTTTATCAATTTTGTTTATCTCCTCAAAGAACCAGCTTTTAGTTTTATTGATCTTTGCTATCGTTTCCTCCATTTCTTTTTCATTTATTTCTGATCTGATCTTTATGATTTCTTTCCTTCTGCTAACTTTGGGGTTTCTTTGTTTTTCTTTCTCTAATTGCTTTAGGTGTAAGGTTAGGTTGTTTATTTTAAATGTTTCCTGTTTCTTAAGGTAGGATTGTATTGCTATAAACTTCCCTCTTAGAACTGCTTTTGCTGCATCCCATAGGTTTTGGGTCATCATGTTTTCATTGTCATTTGTTTCTAGGTATTTTTTCATTTCCTCTTTGATTTCTTCAGTGATCTCTTGGTTATTAAGTAGTGTGTTGTTTAGCCTCCATGTGTTTGTATTTCTTACAGATTTTTTCCTGTAATTGATATCTAGTCTCATAGCATTGTGGTAGGAAAAGATACTTGATATGATTTCAATTTTCTTAAATTTTCCAGGGCTTGATTTGTGACCCAAGATATTATCTATCACATGTTCCATGAGCACTTGAGAAAAATGTGTATTCTGTTGTTTTTGGATGGAATGTCCTATAAATATCAATTAAATCCATCTTGTTTTATGTATCATTTTAAGCTTGTGTTTCCTTACTTATTTTCATTTTGGATGATCTGTCCATGGGTGAAAGTGGGGTGTTGAAGTCCCCTACTATGATTGTGTTACTCTCGATTTCCCTTTTTATGGCTGTTAGCATTTGCCTTATATATTGAGGTGCTCCTAAGTTGCATGCATATATATTTACAATTGTTATATCTTCTTCTTGGATTGATCCCTTGATCATTATGTAGTGTCCTTCTTTGTCTGTTGTAATAGTCTTTGTTTTAAAGTCTATTTTGTCTGATATGAGAATTGCTACTTCAGCTTTCTTTTGATTTCCTTTTGCATGGAATATCTTTTTCCATCCCCTCACTTTCAGTGTGTATGTGTCCCTAAATTTGAAGTGGGTCTCTTGTAGATAGCATATATATGGGTCTTGTTTTTGTATCCATTCAGCCAATCTATATCTTTAGGTTGGAGCATTTAATCCATTTACATTTAAGGTAATTATCCATATGTATGTTCCTATTACCATTTTCTTAATTGTTTTGTGTTTGTTATTGTGGGTCTTTTACTTCTCTTGTGTTTTCTGCCTAGAGAAATTCCTTTAGCATTTGTTGCAGAGCTGGTTTGGAGGTGCTGAATTCTCTTAGCTTTTGCTTGTTTGTAAAGGTTTCAATTTCTCTGTCAAATCTGAATGAGATCCTTGCTGGGTAAAGTAATCTTGTTTGTAGGTTTTTCTCCTTCATCACTTTAAAAATGTCCTGCTACTCCCTTCTGGCTTGCACAGTTTCTGCTGAAAGATAAGCTGTTAACCTTATGGGGATTCCCTTATGTGTTATTTGTTGTTTTTCCCTTGTTGCTTTTAATATTTGTTCTTTGTATTTAATTTTTGATAGTTTGATTAATATGTATCTTAATATGTTTCTCCTTGGATTTATCCTGTATGGGACTTTCTGTGCTTCCTGGGCTTGACTGACTATTTGCTTTCTGTTATTAAGGAAGTTTTCAACTATAATCTCTTCAAATATTTTCTCAGTCCCTTTCTTTTTCTCTTCTTCTTCTGGGACCCCTATCATTTGAATGTTGGTGCATTTAATGTTCTCCCAGAAGTCTCTTAGACTGTCCTCAATTCTTTTCATTCTTTTTTCTTTATTCTGCTCTGAAGTAGTTATTTCCACTATTTTATCTTCCAGGTCACTTATCCATTCTTCTGTGTCAGTTATTCTGCTATTGATCTCTTCTAGAGAATTTTAAATTTCATTTATTGTGTTGTTCATCACTGTTTGTTTGCTCTTTAGTTCTTCTAGGTCCTTGTTAATTGTTTCTTGTATTTTCTCCATTCTATTTTCAGGATTTTGGATCATCTTTACTATTATTATTCTCAATTCTTTTTTAGGTAGACTGTGTATTTCCTCTTTATTTGTTAGGTCTGGTAGGTTTTTGCCTTGCTCCTTCATCTGCTGTGTCTTTCTCTGTCTTCTCATTTTGCTTAACTTACTGTGTTTGGGGTCTCCTTTTTGTAGGCTGCAGGTTCATAGTTCCCGTGTTTTTGGTATCTGTCCCTAGTGGCTAAGGTTGGTTCCGTGGTTTGTGTAAGCTTCCTGGTGGAGGGGACTAGGGCCTGTGTTCTGGTGGATGAGGCTGGATCTTATCTTTCTGTTGGGCAGGTCCACATCTGGTGGTATGCTTTGGGGTGTCTGTGGCCTTATTATGATTTTAGGCAGCCTCTGTGCTAATGCATGGGGTTGTGTTTCTGTCTTGCTAGTTGTTTGCCATAGGGTGTCCAGCACTGTAGCTTGCTGGTCGTTGAGTGCAGCTGTGTCTTGGTTTTGAGATGGAGATGTCTGGGAGATTTTTGCCATTTGATATTATGTGGAGCTGGGAGGTCTCTTGTGGACCACTGTCCTGAACTTGGCTCTCTCACCTTAGTGGCACAACCCTGACGCCTGGCTGGAGCACCAAGAACCTGTCTTCCACACAGAAAAAGAGAAAAAGGGAAATATCTATCTATCTATCTATCTATCTATCTATATATATATCATTGATATATATATAATATATATATCATTACTCCCAAAGTCCACCTCCTCAGTTTGGGATGATTTGCTGTCTCTTCAGGTATTCCACAGATGCAGGCTACATCAAGTTGATTGTGGAGATTTAATCTCCCTGCTCCTGAGGCTGCTGGTAGAAACTTCCCTTTTTTGTCTTTGTTTGCTCAGCTCCTGGGGTTCAGCTTTGGATTTGGACCCGCCTCTGCGTGTAGGTCGCCTGAGGGCGTGTGTTCTTTGCTCAGACAGGATGGGGTTAAAGGAGCAGCCTATTCGGGGGCTCTGGCTCATTCAATCCGCGGTAGGGAGGGGTACGGATGCAGGGTGAGCCGGCGGTGGCAGAGGCCGTCGTGACATTGCACCAGCTTGAGGTGTGCCGTTCGTTCTCCCGGGTAAGTTGTCCCTGGATCCCGGGACCCTGGCAGTGGCTGGCTGCACAGGCTCCCCGGAAGGGGGTTGTGGATAGTGACCTGTGCTCGCACACAGGCTTCTTGATGGCTGTTGCAGCAGCCTTAGCGTCCCATGCCTGTCTCGCGGGTCCACGTTGATAGCCGTGGCTCGCACCGGTCTCTGGATCTCCTTTAAGTGGTGCTGTTAATCCCCTCTCCTTGCGCACCAGGAAACAAAGAGGCAAGAAAAAGTCTCTTGTCTCTTCGGCAGCTACAGACTTTTTCCCGGACTCCCTTTCGTATAGCTGTGGTGCACTAGGCCCCTTCAGGCTGTGTTCACGCCGCCAACCCCAGTCTTCTCCCTGGGATCCGACCGAAGCCCGAGCCTCAGTTCCCAGCCCCCGCCCGCCCCGGCGGGTGAGCAGACAAGCCTCTCGGGCTGGTGAGTGCCGGTCGGCACCAATCCTCTGTGCGGGAATCTCTCCGCTTTGCCCTCCGCGCCCCTGTTGCTGTGCTCTCCTCTGTGGCCCCGAAGCTTCCCCCTCCGCCACCCGCAGTCTCTGCCCGCGAAGGGGCTTCTTAGTGTGTGGAAACTTTTCCTACTTCACAACTCCCTCCCACTGGTGCAGGTCCCGTCCCTATTCTTTTTTCTCTGTTTTTTCTTTTTTTCTTTTGCCCTACCCAGGTACGTGGGGAGTTTCTTGCCTTTGGGAGGTCTGAGGTCTTCTGCCAGCGTTCAGTAGGTGTTCTGTAGGAGTTGTTCCACATGTAGATGTATTTCTGATGTATTTGTGGGGAGGAAGGTGATCTCCGCGTCTTACTCTTCCGCCGTCTTGAAGCTCTTGTTGACTCTGTATTATTTAAATTAACAGAAAATCTTAGGAGGCTCATGTATTCTTTTAAAATTTTGTCATAATATTCCAAAGTCAATATTCCAAAAAGTTAGTCTTCCTACAGTCAAGGTGAAAACAAAATCTAGCTATTCTGGATTTTTACCTGGTTTCTCCCCAACAGTAGTTTACTAGATCTCTGACCATCATAAATTTAGCTGTATAAACTCCCAAAATAATCTCACAGAACTCAACATATGGACAATATGTGATACCCACCATATGAAAATGTGAGATGTAGGGTATATTATATGTAAACAATCACTATTTAGTTAAAATTGGACATTTCCCAATGACTTACATCAGTGTCATTCATTAGTCCCTGTTCCCACTCCCACAGATGATCAGGAAGTTCAGGAGCTCACATATTAGTCAATAAAATTATTCAGATCATAAATCTAATTTTATCTGATTCACAAAGTTTCAACACTCAGGGGATTTTGACAAAGGCTTGATTGCCAGTTCTTGACTACAGTAAAAGGAGATGATGCTTTAAAGTATTTCTTTATTCTGTTATCTTAGGTAGGTCTTAAAGTCTGGAGATAAAAGCAAATTTGTTGTAAAATTTGACACATAAAAATGGAATCACTGGAATCCTTCTATATCATGACTCAGCAGTAGAATATAAATCAGTATAAGTCAACTAATTAGGCTTAAGTTTTTGCTGTGACTCCAAGCTGCTCATAAAATATCCACTTCCTTTTATTACTGGGCACCCAGAAATACATTTCTTTGACTGTGGTACAGTTGGGTGAGACCATGTTACTGTGTTTTTGCTAATAAAATAGAATTACATGTGGCATTTCCAGACCAGGACATTATGAAGCAAGTGGCCACTCTGCTTTTTCTTCTTCGGCTGGCGGCATGCAGGAAACACGAGAGTCATGGGGATACCAGAGTCATGAATGTCCTTTTAGCACCGTGTAGCAGCAAACTGACCCCCAATCATATATGTTAATATTCATGGATAAATGGTCAAGCATAAAAATTCTAGTATGTTTGAGCCATTACATATTTTGGGATCTATTTATGGCTGACATCCTTTCATCACAAACCAAGTATATATTAGTAAGTATAGCAATAATTAATGCAAGCCACTTTAATAAGTGAAGTTAAAGAGATTTTATTTATCCACAGATTCCTAGAGTTAGTTTAGGGCCTACTTTTAAGCTTTGCATCAACACCAGGGATAAAATAATAAATAATGCTTGGTACCACCTGGTAGAAAATCATATT
This sequence comes from Globicephala melas, assembly GCF_963455315.2. Classification (NCBI taxonomy): domain Eukaryota; kingdom Metazoa; phylum Chordata; class Mammalia; order Artiodactyla; family Delphinidae; genus Globicephala; species Globicephala melas. Next base: position 78,591,479 of record NC_083319.1, on the reverse strand, counting down.
TGACTCCTTGAATACTCCCTGAATAAGTAAAACATCGTGTTTGTATTTGGAATGCACAATACATGGTAAGCTTTTATATTTTCAATCAACAGCAGAATATTTATTGTAACATTTATGTTGCAAAACTAAGTGTTACAAATTGTTTTTATTTCTGACTCTTAACTCACCAGTCTAGAAAATAAATAAGTCTGGATTGAAATATACAGAACTGGATGGATGGCAGGAGGAAGAAAATCCAGAGTTCAACTTTATGCTGTAGGAACAAAGAGTATTCTACATAAATATTTTTACTTGAAAACAAAACATCATATAATGTAGTGAAAATACATGTATTGAATGAAATATGAAATATTTAGCAATAGTAGCTTTTAAACATTTCTGGTTTTAGTATAAATGGTGAAACCACTTTGAAAAACTGTTTTTCAATTTCTCATGTATTTTAACACACACCTATGCTAACTCTACTTTTCTACTCCTAAGTATACATCGAAAAAGAATGCTTAAGTCCGTAAAGGATTTTATACAAGAACATTTATAACAGTTTTATTCTTCATACCCAAACCAATAAAAAGTCCACATATTTTTCAGCGGGGAAGTAAATGAATTGTGATATATCAGTATAGTGCAGTACTACGTAGCAATCATGATAAACAAACTTCTGATACAAGTGAGAGTGCAAATATGTCCCAAAAATATATTGAGTGGAATAAGGTAGAAACAAAGGAACGCAAATTTTGTGGATTCGTTAACACATAGCCTGAGAACTGAACAAATTAATTTATATTAAACGAGTACGAACAAGATTACCTCTGTGAGGGGGGCATTGACTAAGAAAAGGCATGAGGAAACTACCTAGGGGTATGAAAATGCTCATTATCTTGATTTAATTAGAGGTCATCTAAGCATATGAATATTAACAAAGTAAAAACATTTAATTAAAAATCATAATTAAAATATTTTTGAATATGTGGTAACACCTCTTCGATTGAAATACTTAAGTCTCAGATTCATTTTATCACTTATTTATTCTCTCAATAGACATTAAATAATTATTAAGGATTTACTGTGTACAAACCAAACTCAATGGTGGGAATTTTTATTTTTATTTTTTTTTTATTTTTTAAAACATTTATTGGAGTATAGTTGATTTATAATGTTGTGTTATTTTCAGGTGTACAGCAAAGTGAATCTGTTGTATAAATACATATATCCACTCTCTTTTAGATTCTTTTCCCATATAGGACATTACAGAGTACTGAGTAGAGTTCCCCGTGCTATACAGTATATTATCTATTTTATATATATATAGAGAGAGATAACTAATAACTGTATATGTCAGTCCCAATGGTGGGAATTTGAAGTAAGATATTAACTCTGCCTTTAAGAATCTCCCAGTCTAGTAAAGAAAATGAACACAAGAATCCATAATATATGATTAAATCTTTCTGTATCAACAGTTATTTAATTGCATGTTGTATATTGTATATGAGATATATGATTATTGCGGGAATGCAATGGAAAAAGCAAGGATGCATACCTAAAAGATGGCATCTTCAGTCTTACATTAATGTAATTACCACTATGTAAAATGCCTCCCCCCGCCCAAAGCACAAATAAGAGAAAGCAATTTGGCTAAGCAATCATGTGCTTATTAGTTCGGTTCCCTTAGTCCTAACTGGTAGACTCAAAATTAACCACAGGGCTCCCCTGGTGGCGTAATGGTTGAGAGTCCGCCTGCCAATGCAGGGGACACGGGCTCGTGCCCCGGTCCGGGAAGATCCCACGTGCCGCGGAGCGGCTGGGCCTGTGAGCCATGGCCACTGAGCCTGCGCGTCCGGAGCCTGTGCTCCGCAACGGGAGAGGCCACAACAGTGAGAGGCCTGCGTACCGCAAAAAAAAAAAAAAAAAAAAAAAAAAAAATAACCCCATTTAATTCTAACTCCAGCCACCAGGAAAAGATGGGTTGCTATAGAATGGCAATTAATGAAATCCCTTTTTTAGACATATAATCCCAAATTCTTCATTGGAAAGACTAAAATGACATATAGGAAAAAATCCCAAGCCGAGTTAGAACCAGAAAATTTAAGAGAAACTTGCAAAGAGAGTATCTAAAAATTTGGCATAACTTTTATACCTTGAGAAGATTTTCCTTCCTGGAAAAAAGAAGGAAGGTTTATTTCTTGCCATTGTATTCCTTCCTTCCAGTCTGAAACATAAGGCCCATCTTGAAATTGTCTTCTTCCCTACCCACTACTAAAAGCACCCAGATAGTCTATTCCCCTCTTGTTAAAGTGGACTTCTCCCATAGATTTTGCTTTCATTTAGTGATTTTCAACTCCAATAGAAGTTCCCTCATACTGAGTTACAGTGAAAGCTGGCTGGGTGGAAGCTGGGATCTTTCATGGGTCCTTTCCAGCCTACCTATGATTAATGTGTAATATTTTCAGTTTCTTTCTCAGAGAGTAGTTTTAATGCTATATTGTTCTGAAATAAAATAAGAATATGTTGTTTATGCAAACTATAAGCTCCCTATCCTTAATTACAGCATCAGTAACTTCCATGAAAAGTCATTGAGCTTAGAGTTCTAGCAGAGTAAGGGTTAGGCTTTATTTTGAAATTTCTTACTTAAAAGTCCAAAGCATTAAATTGCATGGTTATAAACTCACAGCTCAAATAAAAAATCAAGTCATGCAAGGCGAATACTATTCCTGTAAAAAAGTCACATAAATAGGGAAAAGCTGAATCGAGTGGAAAGCTTGACAAATATGTAAATATGCTAACAAAAGCTATTTTCTTACCAAAGCCAGATTGGTGCCTCCTGTCCTTATAAAACAAATCATATTACTGCCTAGCAATCTCAAGCTTTGTAAAAACGTGTGGTTAAAGAAAGAATGATCTAGGCAAATGCACATGATGTAACATATGCTGAATTTTACCTAGTGATAAAAATTGAAAAATGTAAAATCAAACAACAGTGGATTTGAAAGAGTCTTTAGAAACTGCCGAGTAGGTTCTGTTTGTATTACCATCACCAAATGAACCAAGAACACCAGATTCGGCACAAACCGCTGCTCATTCTCCCACCAGAAACATTCAGAGGCATACACATCTACAACCGGCCAGGAAACAATCCATGTAAAGGAGCGCATGAGTGATGGAGCTTATACACAGCACCAAGAAAGGACTAATCTCTCAAGCTGTTCTTTCAGAAGAGGATGTGATTAGCACATGACACTGGGGGTGGGGATGGGGAAGTGGATCACAACTCTAGTCACTAGATCCTGTCTTTAGGACCTTACTGTGGGAATAAAACCCTCAGCCTCAGGTGTTTGTTTTACCTTTTTTTTAAAAAAAAAAAAAAAATGAAGTATACTTGATTTACAATACTGTGTTAGTTTCTGGTGTACAGCAAAGTGATTCAGCCATATATATGTACCACATCTGCTTTAACCATTCATATGTTGATGGACACTTAGATTGCTTCCACGTCTTGAATTTTACCTCTTTCTTAAACAGAAAGCACTCAGTTTTCACCCACCATCCACATATGCAGGCTTATCTCCTGGCTTTGGGTGGGAGGGTGGTGTCATTTAAAAAAAAAAATTTTTAATAAATTTATTTATTTACTTATTTATTTATGGCTGAGTTGGGTCTTTGTTGCTGCACGTAGGCTTTCTCTAGTTGGAGCGAGCAGGGGCTACTCTTCGTTGCCGTGCACGGGGTTCTCATTGCGGTGGCTTCTCTTGTTGTGGAGCACGGGCTCTAGGCGAGTGAGATTCAGTAGTTGTGGCTTGCAGGCTCTAGAGCACAGGCTCAGTAGTTGTGGCGCACAGGCTTAGTTGATCCGCGGCATGTGGGATCTTCCCTGACCAGGGCTCGAACCCATGTCCCCTGCATTGGCAGGCATATTCTTAACCACTGCACCACCAGGGAAGCCTCAAGGGTGGTGTCATTTTAATAGGTATGGGTGCATTCATGGGAGGATTTGCGTGAGGTATTGCGGGGGGGGGGGGGGAGTGGTTGTTTTTCCATTTGTTGTCTGCTTCTCTAGAACTGAAGAAAGTTGTTCCAATGAGTTTCCAATGTCTTTTTCCTAATACAAAAGAAAAAACAGGTAATATCTCACTGGAGTAGAATTGATTGATTCTGGAGTAGAATTGATTGATTTAATTTGAAAGAAAGCCCTCAAATGTAAATTTGAGGGCTTTCTTTCAAATTAAATACTTTGTTTATCCTGGGAAAGCTTCTGTCATTTGGCAGCATGGAAGAAAGTGATACGCCCTGGGATGGAAGTGAGGTTTCCAGGAATTCTCTCATCTTTTCCAATCTTATCTAGACAAAGTGATTCCTTTTATTTTAGCAGTCTCAGAGAAGGAATGGATGGAAGTGCCCATTTGGCCTTTTTCAAATAAACATACAACATAATATAACTCATAAATATAAAAAGCAAAGTTTGTGTCCTTGCCGATAACCTTATCTTTGTTATCAAATGTTACCTTATCAAATTAACATTAAATAAAAATCTTTCACTGAGGCATCAAATCTCCATTTATTTTCTTGTCTCAGGAGCCTTTCTATATTCTCTTCCTTCAACTCTCTGCCGAAAGATTTCACTTCCAGAGAAAACATAAATTTATATTGCAGCAGTGAAATGCTGCTGTAATGCAGGCTGTCAATTTGTCATGATAGGCCAATGTTCTTCTTATAATGTGTTAGTAAAACTGAACATCAAATAGTTACTTTTCCTATGTGCAGTCCAGTAGAAATTATAAACTCTTTCACTTACTTTCACTATAAGGATTACCTGTATTTCTTCAGTATTCCTTATATGATGTTTAGTCTTTCATGATTTTAATATTTTATCTTCACAGTTTTAGATGTTTTTGTCTGTGAAAGCAGGAGTTTCCTGATAAGCTACAGATTCATCTCTATTTATCTTCTCTTGTACTTAATAAATAGACAATATTTTAAAATAGTTTAAAATTAAACATGAACAGTAATCACTCTGACTTCTCAGGATGTATGTTCATGTTCAAAATCTATTCTTTTTTTTAATCATGTAACTATTTCAAACAGAGAGGTTATTTTCATGGAAGTAGCCAGGTGTTTCATTGGTCCCATATACTGAATTTTGATATAACAGGACAATATAATTGGTGATAGTTCCAAATCAGTGTGCATAACTATCATACATTAAGTAGGGACAGTACCAGACTTATAGACTTGGTTAGATTTTTTTTGTAAGAAATTCCCCCATGGGTGAGAGAATCATTATATAACAGCTAATTTCTGATGAAACACCAATAAACACTCAAATATATAACTTAAATCATTGATCTCATCAAAGCACTCATACCATTCCCAATTCAACTGTTGATTTTTGCACAAATTGATGTGTATATTATTTTGCTTTTTTCCCCTGGATGAGTAGAAAATTCATTACTTCTAAATTTTTAAATGATTAGCATTATATACTACAGTTCACCCTTAGAATCACTTGTCATTGACCCTGCCAATCTGTAAGTAAATTTCTATCCATAAGTAAATTTCCCATTGCCATCCTTTTTCTGTTTATCCAGTACATAGTCAGTAGTCTGTAATTATAAGAAGCACTCTTTTCCAAAAACCCATAGCTCTCTTCCCTTTATTCTTACATTTTCCTAATTTAGCAACACATATCTGTTTTCTCCGTGTCTTTAACCATGCAGTTGAGCACTGATGCAGAAAATTCCCCCACTCCAAAAATTGATAATGAGAGTCAAGAGTCACAAATGCACATGAAATCTAACAGGCACACAAAAGTGTCTGCCCATCCTACTAATAGTAATGTGACTCTCCCAGTTTCAAAGAAGATTGTTTTGCATTTTTTTATATCTAAGTCTCATAGTCACCTTTACTTTCAGCCAATTCTAGCCTTGCAATTTTACTTACGATATAGAAGTCACCAGGTTTAGACTCCCAGATCTTTCTATCAATGATCCCAAGCTTTCCAAGAGCAATTCCATTCTAGTTAAAACATAAGCCCTTTCATTACTTGAGCACCTATCTTTACCATATCTCTCTTTCTACCCTGTGCATTTGGAGGCCAGCAGTTTGCTAGGCACCTTGAATTGAAAGACAAAACACAGTAATTGAGGGGCTGCTAATTTCAGAATCATACTATAAGCTCTGCAACAGAAGAGACAATGGGCTGATTGTTGAATGAATGAATGAATGAAGACTCCCATGATTAATGAAGGTGTGCATGGTAAGAATTTGCAAAGCTGTTGAAGAAATATGATTGTGTTGCTATAATAGGAATTGTTAATAGATATCTGTTTACCCTTACAGATTAATTATTAATCTTTATTCATTTTTAACAAAAACAAGAGACTTTAATCAATAACATGGTAAATGGAAAATGTTGACATATTTTTGGCTTAATGAGGAGCTACATAAAGAATATAACCATCAGTAAAACCAAGAGCTATCTTTTTTTAATTAGGTATTTACTTTATGTCCATCACTATGCTAAGTGTTTTAGAAGTATTATTAAATCTTTTCTCCATTTTGAGTTGGTCACTGTCATTAAAATTAATCATCACACCACCATTTTTTAATTGAAATAGTCGATGCTTAGAGGCAGTGTGCAATTTGCCTAGGATTATTCAGGGCCTTCGAATCAGGAGTCCAAATTATTAACAATCATCCTCTTCCTTCCCTAGTAATAAAAATTTGAAAAAAACACTTCAATCACATGGAGAGAGAAGTTTGCATTTTTTGTCATGTAAAAAAGACCTACATTCAGATTAGAAAGTATCTAACAATTACTTTTTTTTTTAATGTCAACAATTGCTATATTCTTAATACATCCAATGAAAGTCTTAAATACTGCTTTACTATAAATAATCTACTGTCCTAAGACAAAAAATCCTAAATACAAATGTCTACGTTCAGTTTTTTCATGTTGGATAGGTTTCATTTTAGTCTGCTTCGTTTATCTGTTAAATACCTAGGGATCCATGTCTCAGTCAATACCCATATCTGTTCAAAATAAATTAATCTCCTTTAGGTAGATAGCCTGATAAAAATGATTTAAGTAGCTCAAACAATTTGGGTTCATTTCCCTTTCCTAGTTTGAATCCTTTAAAATAGGTGCATTTTTTATTTTGAAATTGAATTACTGATACCTGTTGAGATGGCTGTAAATGAGCAAGTACTAAAGTCAGGAAAATACACTCTAGCTATGTAGGTAAACACTTTTTTTTTTTTTTTAACCTAATATTTGTTCCTTAAAGAATCCTAGTGATTTTTTATCCTGTCTTTCCTTACTGTTTTACTACAAATAATTCACAATTTGTAAAGCCATGTTTCTAAATGAAATATTGCAAACTAAATCTTATTTAAAGTTGTCCACATTTTGTTTGATGTTTGGACTTGTCTTGAAATGAACTCTCTTCAGAAGTAGAAAATATCTTACAGGTGATAAATTGAGATATCCTGGTTTAGTTAGTTGAAACTATGTTAGATGAACTCTTTCCTGGATTCACCTTCTAAATGAAGAAAATTTAATTGCTTAATGTCAAATTACAAAATAGTAATGGATGAAGACTATTTTCTCTTTCACAGTAATTTAAATTTTTTTTAATTGTAAAGATATTATATGAGTAATATTGAAAGAAAGCTTGTCATGAGTTCAGATATAATTAAAGGGAAATAATTTCTGTCCAGTTATGACTTGCTAATAGATTTGCTCACATGTGTCTTATTTCTGCTGTTTAACACTGGCTGTCAAGGAAAGAATTGTCAACTTGAAACAAAAGCACAAAAACATGCAGAAGTTTTACACATGTACAAATTAAACCTAGGGAATGAATTGTATATTAAAGACTTAATTATGTTAAAGATTAAATTAGCTTTGTGCAGTGACTCACAAAATCTATTTTATATAGATATAGATAATTTGTTTTAATTAAAATTTGCATTTAAGTTCACTTACTAATTTATTTCCCAAGAAAGTAATTCTCCAGTGAACAGTTGAACTTTGAACGTATTGACTCATATGTCCCAAACCCTTTCTTATTATAAAAAAAAAACTATAAATGAACATCATTGTGAACTGTAATTTTTTTTTTTTTTGGCTGTGCTATGTCTTCCTTGCTGCACGTGGGCTTTCTCTAGTTGCGGCGAGCAGGACTACTCTTTGATGAGGTGCGCAGGCTTCTCATTGTGGTGGCTTCTCTTTTTGAAGAGCACAGGCTCTAGAGTGCACGGGCTTCAGTAGTTGTGGCGCACGGGCTTAGTCCCCGCAGCATGTGGGATCTTCCTGGACCAGGGATCGAACCCCTGTCCCCTGCGTTGGCAGGTGGATTCTTAACCACTGGACCACCAAGGAAGCCCCTATAATATTCTTTCCTACTTAAATCTTGAAGGTTATACTTTAGAACAAACACAACTCTCTGTAAAATCACACTAGGATAAATTAAATTTATAACACTAATAGTTTGTGTTTTAAAATGTAGCAATATTTTTGAATCTTTAAGCTATCTAAGGATATGAATGAATATAAACATTTATTATAAATAATGATCATAAGTACATAAGGTTTAGAATTACATGCTTTCTACTGAATTGACTGCCATCACTCACTTGAATTTTGCAGTTGGTTGAGAAATTTTGTTTGAAATAAACTATTTTTGAAGCAAGAAATTTCATTTTCAAGATAACTATATATACCTTCCTTTACATGTTTTATGAGCAAGATGTGGGTTTCAGGTTTTTTTTTTTTTTGGAAGCCACATCTTTGGATGCTCATATCTATATATACATTTTTTTTCTTCTGTGTAGTCTAGTGAATGGGCAACATAGACATAGTAACTCTGTGTCCATCCTAAAAGAGAGTTGTTGATTTATCAGTCCATTTAGTAGGCGATTGGGTTAATCTAAATCCTTAGGAATTCTTGAATGAGTTTGGAAACTGGCTTTTTGTAAGAAATGCAAGGTAAATAATTGAGCAAAACCTATTATAATCTAGAAATAAGTGTTATTGTGTTTATTAAATAATTATTTTTAACAAAAAATAAATCACATGCATCCCCCGTACCCATTCCCTACTCACATGAGTTAGTCCTACTGATTTGCTTTCTAAAATCTATTGAATCTCTCCCTTCCTTTTATTTCCACTGTTTTTGCCTTAGTTTATGATGCCATCACAAATATCACTGTCCATTGTATTTTGTACTGACTTCTTTATCTAAATTAGAATCTGCTGTCCTCTATTCCACCTCTATTTCATTCTCCATATCATCTTTGGAACAATCTTTTTAAAACACCATTCTTCATTCTTCCTGAGAGAAAAAAAAGGGCAAAAATTTGCCCTGGCTTAAGTTCTTTCACAATTGACCTCCTGCTCCGCAATTTCCATACCTGACCTACAAAAGACCATACTCAATTATTTGATATTCCCCAAATATATCCCTGCATGTTTTAATGATTTTTCATGCCTTTCTCCTTTTCCAGAAAAGCCCTTCCCCTGCATGCATATAACAAACACTCTTTCAAACTATTTTTACCTTACATTTCTCTGGAAACCTGTGACTGTTCCCCTAATGGGAGTCTTCTCTGAGCTCCAGCAACCTTTGAGCATACCTCTGCTGTGTTGACTATGATGTGAAAAGAGGATTTTTTGTCTCATGTCTTCATCCCTGTATCTACTACAAAGTACATGGAAGCTAGAGGGTAATAAGTTTTTTTTAAATTACTTTTTATTTGAGTATAGTTGCTTTACAGTGTTGTTTTAGTTTCTTGCTGTACAGAAAAGTGAATCAGTCATACATATACAAATATCCACTCTTTTTTAGAGTTCCTGGTAGGTTATAAGTATTGAAAAATATTTGCAGGATGAAAGATTTTTTTTTTTTTTTTTTTTTTTTTTTTGCGGTATGCGGGCCTCTCACTGCTGTGGCCTCTCCCGTTGCGGAGCACAGGCTCTGGATGCACAGCCTCAGTGGCCATGGCTCACGGGCCCAGCCACTCCGCGGCATGTGGGATCTTCCCAGACCGGGGCACGAACCCGTGTCCCCTGCATCAGCAGGCGGACTCTCAACCACTGTGCCACCAGGGAAGCCCAGGATGAAAGATTTTAATGAAACTGTGTGTTTACGTATCTTTCTGTTTTATTATTCTGAGTGCATTGAGGATTGGTGCCAAATCTCATTCACCATTGTCAATAATAAATTTTAAAATAAATGCTGTACTGTTTTCTCCAATTTAAGTAATATATAATTATTTAAATTAGAAGTAAAAATATTCCATTTTCCCAATCCAGTTTTGCTCACCTTCCCTTTCACTTACTCATCATCAGAAATAATTTCTATTAGCAGTTGACATATCATTCTGATTTCTTTGCTGACTATTCAAATATTTAAATGCATACATAAACAGTAAGACATTTGATTTATTTAAAAATGATTTTTATATATGTGTGTGCATATATACATATGCATATACATATATGTGTGATTCTTTACACATCTGAAACTTGTCTTTTTATTATTATTTTATTTAATGATACTGGATACCTTTTTCCACTCTAGTTTATATAGATCTACCTCATATTTTTAGTGACTTCCTAGTATTAGATTATTTGGATATGCCATATTGCACTTGTCATGATTGACAGTGAGGATCCAATAGCTTTTTCAATCATTTCTTTAAGATTGTTAGTGTTGGAAGTATATTTGAAAGTTATTTATTTATTTTTTTTAAGAAGATGTTGGGGGTAGGAGATTATTAATTTATTTTTACTGTGTTGGGTCTTCGTTTCTGTGTGAGGGCTATCTCTAGTTGTGGCAAGTGGGGGCCACTCTTCATCATGGTACATGGGCCTCTCACTGTCGCAGCCTCTCTTGTTGTGGAGCACAGGCTCCAGACGCGCAGGCTCAGTAGTTGTGGCTCACGGGCCTAGTTGCTCCATGGCATGTGGGATTCTCCCAGACCAGGGCTCGAACCCGTGTTCCCTGCATTAGCAGGCAGATTCTCAACCACTGCGCCACCAGGGAAGCCCTGAAAGTTATTTTTAAAAACACATTTCAGTGTTAGATAGTATCACTTGGCTTCCAAAATGAAAAATTAAATTATTATTCTTTCATATTTTTCTCTCTACCTTCTGTTTATCATGGTGTGTAGTATTTAATTTCATTTGTAGCTATAATCTCTCTGATAATTAATTTTTTATTATTTGATATTTAGCCAACACTTCTTTATTCTTTTCTTTTAAAAAATTTACTTATAGGCTTAATTTCATCACTAAGTACATTAGATAAGAACATTCCACGAGTACATTCAAGTTTGAAAGGATATCCCCATTATAACAATCTTCTCCAGGCTTGTTACAATACTTATAGGTCATACTTTCATCCTCCAGAATTTATCAACATGGTTTAATTGTGTTGGACCTTTGAATAATGCTCAAGTCTGAGGTAGGCTGTTAGACAAGCTGGATGACTGAAAAATCTTTCTTTATTCAGATGTGTGCTGAGTTCAAATTTCCTATTTTAAGATTTGACATTTCAGTATGAAGATACACTATTTCTTTCATTTCAGTGAAAAAAAAAATTGGAAGTTGGAAACAACTTAGTACATAGTGTTATACATAGCTTGAGTTGGTCAAACAACCATTATGAGGATATGTTTAGTGACTTAATTTCAATATTTCAACTCTGAAATGTGGTAGTTTTCAGCGGTAGATACAGTCCGATATTGGTACATTTTTTGACCTAGGTTTTTTGTGTGCTCATTCTGGTGGAATGTTTTCAACATTATGATTTTCTTCACTTATCCTCTGTAATTTTAGAGAAATAAATTGCCTCAGTAGGTTTTATGAGATAGTTTCAGTCTCTGCATTATTTGAAAGACTTAATGGTTCACAGAAAATCAGAGATATGTTTTATGTCTCCGACTTTAAAATACCTACTTCATTGGAAATGAAGCCAGAAACTGAGATCTTATTATATTAGTGACAACAGTAACTGTGATAGTATAATTTAGATTCATTAATGTATTCAGTTATTCAAGACATGTTTTTTTTTTTTTTTTTTTTTTTTTTTTTTTTTGCGGTACGCGGGCCTGTGGCCTCTCCCATTGTGGAGCACAGGCTCCGGACGCGCAGGCTCAGCGGCCATGGTTCATGGGCCCAGCCGCTCAAGGGCATGTGGGATCTTTCCGGACCGGGGAACGAACCCGTGTCCCCTGCATCAGCAGGCGGACTCTCAGCCACTTTGCCACCAGGGAAGCCCTCAAGACATGTTTATCGAGAGCCTACCATTTTGCCAGGCATTTGAGACAGAGCAGTGAACAAGTGGATGATCACACATATCCTGCTATAATGGAGATTGTATTTTAGAAATGAATACAAACTGTGTGTGTGTGTGTGTGTGTGTGTGTGTGTGTGTGTGTGTGTGTGGACACACTGTGTACTTGTACTGGGTAGGTGAGAGAATAATAAGTGCTATAGGAAGAAAAATGCAGTAGGAAAGTGAAGAGTGTGTATTTGCAGAGGGGAGATCATTTTTTAAATAGGTTGTTTAGGGAGAGCTCACTGAAAAATCTGTGGTGAAATAGAAATGAACAACAAGAGTGAGTGAACAATGAAGGTACGTGGTAGAAATTCCAGCCAAAGTGAAGAGTCAGTTCAAAGACAATCATGTTGCAATGCATTGGGGAAATGACTTGGAAGTCCCTAAAATGTAACTGAGAAAGAAATAAATAATAGTTTCATTCAAAGAGGTAACGAGGGACCACATTGTGTGAATCTTGAAAAAAGAGCAGTGGCATAATATGACTCATGCTTTGAAAGGATAATTTTGTTGCTATGGTATAAATGGACTAATAAAGACAAGAACAGAATTAAGGAGATGAGTTAGAAGATTATTATAATAATCCAGATAAGAATGATAATGATTAGATCAACTCTGTTGTGACAGTGTTATTGAGAAGTCTTTGGATTCTATATATTTTAAAGTTAGAGCCAAAAGAATTTTCTGAGAGATTAGATATGAGATTGCTGAGAAAGCAGGGGATCAAAGATGATTACAAAAATATTTTGACAAGAGTAACTGAGATCTGTAAGAACTTCAAGAGAAGAAGGTTTCTAGGTCTCATTTGTTAATTTTTGCTTTTATTTCTTTAACTTTAAATTTAAAAGCTTTTGCACAGAAAAGGAAACCATTGATAAAACAGACAATTAATTTAATGGGAGAAAATATTTGTAAATAATATGACTGTAGGGGGTTAATATACAAAATATATAAACAATTCATACAACTCAAAATCAAAAAAAAAAAGAACCCAATTACAAGGGCAGAATATCTGAATAGACATTTTTCCAAAGAAGATATACAGATGGCCAACAGGTATATGAAAAATTGCTCAACATTGCCAATCATCAGAAAAATGCAAATCAAAACAATAATGAGATATTGCCTCACACCTGTCAAAATGGCTATCATCAAAATGTCTACAGAAACAAATAGCAGCAAGAATATGGAGAAAAGGGAACCCTGGTACACTATTGGTGGGATTGTAAATTGGTGTATTTATTATGGAAAACAGTATGGAGGTTCCTCAAAAAACTAAAAATAGAGCTACCATATGATCCAGCAATTCCACTCCTGGGTATATACCCAAAGAAAGCAAAAACACTAATTCAAAACATACATGTACCCACATTTTCATAGCAACATTATCTATAATAGCCAAGATATGAGAGCAACCTAAGTGCACATCAACAGATGAATGAATAAACAAGATGTGAGATATATGTGGAATATTACTCAGCCGTAAACAATGAAATTTTGCCATTTGCAACAAAATGGATGGACCTGCAGGGTATTATGCTAAGTGAAGTAAGACAGAGAAAGACACATACTGTGTGTCATCACATAAAAAAAAAACTTATTGATACATGCATCATCATGGAAGTGTCAAAAATATTTTAAAAGTGAAAGGAGGCAGACACAAAAGATTACATACTATATTTGACCTTTGAACAATGCAGGGGGTTAGGGATGTTGACCCGTTGACCCTCTACATAATTGAAAATCCATGTACAGCTTTACATTTACCCTCTGTATCTACAGTTCTGCATCCACAAATTCAACCAACTGCAGATTTTGTGGTACTGTAGTACATATTTATTGGAATAAAATCTGTGTATAAGTGGACCTGTTCAATTCCATTCCATGTTGTTCAAGGGTCAAATGAATGTGGTCCCATTTTTTTGAAATTCTAGAAAAGGCAAAACTATTGTAAAAGAAAGCAGATTAGTGGTTTCATGAAGCAAGGAGGTGGACCAAGGGAGAAGCCTACAAAAAGGCATGAGGGCAGTATTTGGGGCAGTGGAAGTAATCTCTTTCTTGATTGTGGTTGTGGCTACATGACGGTATATATTTGAAAAGACACCATCAGTGGGTTTTTAATGTTTCTAAACTATTTCTCATATGAATTACCCTTGGTCAAAACTGCTTTACACTGTATATTTAAAATGGATGAAATTTATTATATGGAAAGTAATCATCACTATAACTGATTAAAATTAAAACAAAAGGCAGTAAAGGGGGCATCCCTGGTGGCGCAGTGGTTGAGAGTCCGCCTGCCGATGCTGGGAACGCAGGTTCGTGCCCCGGTCCGGGAGGATCCCACATGCCGTGGAGCGGCTGGGCCCGTGAGCCATGGCTGCTGAGCCTGCACGTCCGGAGCCTGTGCTCCGCAACGGGAGAGGCCACAACAGTGAGAGGCCCACATACTGCAAAAAAAAAAAAGGCAGTAAAGGTTATGATGAGCAAGCTTATGGCATAAATGGCAATTTGCGTAAAATGGATAAAATCCATAAAAAAACACAATTTCAAAAATTAACTCAGGAGGAATTAGAAAAATCTCAATAATCTAATACCTCTTAAGAAAACTGAATCCAACAGAAAGAACTCTGATCTTAGATACTTCACAAGTGAGTTTGCACAAATTACTAAGACAGAAATATTGCTAACCTCACACAAATTCAGAAAGAACAAACAAAGAGGAATATTTGCCAGCTCATTTTATGAGACTGGCATAGTCTTGATACCAAGACTTGACAAAATCTACAGAGAAATAGAAAAATTACAGGATAATTACTAAATAGACAATCCCGTGAATTGAATCAAAAGTCACAACAAGCGATTAGCCATTCAGAATTTGGCTCACTCAACAAAGCTTTAAATACGCTCCATTATATACTGAGTCAGATACTCTGAGAAAGAGTTGATCAACAGAGGAAATTAAGCCTCAGGATTCCAGGTTCATATAATTCAACAAGTATTCATTGTGTTCTTATTTGAAGGAATTGTGCTGAGATATGCAGAGAGAATAAGATCCATGTTTTGTCTTCAAAGCGTTTACACTCTAGTGTGGAGAAAATTCACAAATATAATTCCCATAAGATGTGGTTTTTGTAGTTACCACAATTAAAGCATAATCATGGTTCCAGAGGATCGCTAAAAAGGGAGGAGGTGATTACCTCCAGATTTCCCCTCAAGGGGGAGTCTCATGAAATAAAGAGGGTGTGTAACAGCTGAGAAAGGAAGAGAAGGAGTGTTCAAAGTGTTGCACTTCCCTTGACTTTGCTGACCTAACTCCTTTGCTGTCTATTTCAGTGTCAACATCCCTTCCCTGGTGCATTTTGCCATCATAAGAAAATGTGATTAGTAAGAAAAAGAGCCTGCAATCAGGTGGGGAAAAAAAATACTAAAATTAGAGTTGGGATGTAAACCCAAGTCTTTTATTACCATTGGAAAATCGTATTATATTGTACATGACTTAAAATGTCATAGCAATCCAAATCACACAAAATAAACTCTGGACTATTCATTTTACCTAGAAACATTTTTTTTCCAATTTAATATTCAGTGGAAAAAGACAAACAAGGAGACAAACACTGAAACCTAATTCGTTGACCCAAAATTCCCCAATTTTTTTCAAGAATTAATGCAACATGGGAGTAGTTACCTATTTGAATAATTTATTAACATAATACTGAACATATTCAGTGCTGACAAAACTGTGTCCATTTCAAACAATGATTAAAAGTACAACTCACCTCTCAGCATCTCAGCTGAGTGCATGTGTCAGTTTTTAAAGTCACCAAATTTAGAGCATGATTGCTTGTTTGGGTTAAATAATTCCCCGATATAAAATTATGTTTAGTGTAGTAACATCGTATGCATTATTCTGATATGTCAGGGGCTTGACAAACTAATTTATGGATTTGAAGATTGAAGAGTTTACTGTAGACAATCTTTTATAACCACATCTCATTAGAGGTGAGGAAATTGAGTAGCAGGAAAATTAAATTACTTTCTCAGAGACGTAGAAATAGTAATATAGCCAGGCTTATATATTCCAATATGATGTCTTTTCACCACACCTCAGGTTTAGATGTGTACACAGGCCAATATTGTTCTCTCTGTTTTATCATAAACCTATCTGGTTATCCCAGAATCTCCAGGTCATGTCTGTCCTGTTCCATCTCTAGACTGGAAGAGAATTATTCCAGAACATTTCTTTATCCCTTTTAAAAGGAAAAAGCAGTCTCAGAGGTCACCAAACCAATTTGGATTGAAATATTTTATGCCTGTTTATTTAAAAGAAACACAATGATAGTTTGTACTTTCTCAAGAATATGTGCGTAATTTTATACATGACTCGTTGGTATAGAGAATGTTAACATGTAATGGTCTTGCTTTTGTGAGGTAAAAGAAAATTTTGGACTTTCAAGGAGTAACCAATACTTGGCCTATCAAATGCATGGAAATATTATTACACTATTCCGTCCTTAGCACTGGCATATATCTCGATCACTGTGGGAACAGATGAAATAACATATGTTAGTTGGACTCTTTAGTGTTTTAGGAAACAGGAACTTCTTCCGTTCAGGGGATGAGGATTAATTGTGAGGCTGTGAAAATTCTGTGGCTTAACCAAGATGTGAAATAACTTATTTATATTAGGGATTAAATAATAGATGTGATGGCCTAACAATATCTTTAGTTTCTCTCATCACTCGTCATCTCCTCTGAAATAGTATCAATTCCTTTTTACTCTCTTGACTTCTTTGATGTATACTTCAGCTTCTGTTAAGATCTGCTTTTCTACCTGTCCCTATAATTTGCTCTAACTTTGCTACATTCTCTATGTGAATTTTACACTTAAAACCCTTGGGACACTGAGGCTGGTTAGAGTATCGCCATATATTTGGGGAACTTTACTTTGCTAGAAACCTTAGTAAAACAAAGATATTATTTCCCTAATCTGTCTTTGGCTGTCTTTAGATAGTATGCTGTTTTTTTGTTTCCAATTCCATGTGGCAAAGATAATGACAAAATTATGACAAAATAAAAATAATTATGGTGATAATAATGATAATAGCTAAATTTTATTAAACGCTTACTATATGACAGCCACATTTCCAAGCACTTTGCATGTTTATGTCCATAACATCTGATGACAAATCTGTGGATTTGGAACCATTATTATGCCCAATTTATGAATTAAACTGTGTGAGTTCAAGTAATTTATACAAGATGACATAAATACTAAGGAATTACTTTTGATTTATTGTTTTTCTTTTAGACAGGAAGTTTGAACACACTATGTATTTGGTGCTTTCCTAGATTTTCAAGTACGTAAGACAAATTAAATCACTGAAAATTAAGTGATATTTAGATGTACTTTATTAGTAGTAGGATGGTACTCTACTGCTTATATTTACTTTCCTAAATTGTTTAACATCTGTGACCACACAGCTGTTGAGAACTTCTAATAGAGAAAAACAGGAATAAAATTTGGAGATATAATGTCTATCCATTGCTTTATTTCCTTGGTATCTCTTCTCTTTTCTATATGCAACAGCACTACTTGTACAGAATAATCTATCTACCATCCAGTGTGGTCTTGTTACACTGAAAGTTGCATAGCCACAGTAATCACCTTGTGATCCAGTCCTTGACAATCACATTGTTTCACTGTTTGCAATACTACAATACAAAATGCAAACTTACAGTGAAAATAATAATTTGTTCATTCATTCATTCACTTAGGCAATGTCTCATGCAGCAATGAAGAACAGCAAAATGCCTACACAGATGTGCTCTAAAAGAGACTGTTATTAAAAAACACAAATAATATACACCAGTCAGCCAACTAATAATACATGGGAAACCAAGAAAATGCATATGCACCTTTATTAGTTCTCCACTTAACGATTTGTGAAGCATGAGTACAAAATAATGCAAAGTATAATACCCCTTTCTGATCCTCAATGAAGCATTTCAAGTATCTTTTCCCCTCAAGTTATTGTTTTACCACAAGGAATAATCTTATTTAATTAGTGTTCATTTACAAACGAAAAGTCAGTAACCATTCATGGAACTGGGATTAAAAGAATCCCTAGATTCATTTCCAGAGTACATGATCAAAGAATACTAAGATGGGAAGTTGATAATTCCCCTTCCTGGCAAATGAAACTTTATCACGTGTGGCTCATCCACCACAGGCTCGTATCCTTGAGCCCTTGACAGATTAAATGTTTATTGTCTATAATTGATTAGGTCTGCTTTGAAAATTTAATCTAAATCATCTTCTAATTTGATTTTAGAAATACTGGGTTTTGTTATATTTTTCTTAATTTCAGGCTATGACATATCTAGTTCCCAGTAGCATTTTTCCATACCATAGAACTGAATGGAATATATTAAGTGTGGTCCTTTGAATTAGATTAAATTGTATCTTTCCCATTTTTATTATGTTAACCATTTTATAGCAATAAGGAAATGGATCTTGTTGTAAAATCATAATCACAGATCTGTCAGATCAGAAATCAATTAATTCTAATTGATAATCTTGATCCCAAACTTGCTGTAGTGTATGGTGTATTTTTTGCAAGTATTCTTCCCTCTCATGAAAATCTAGACATAAACCAATGATTACTAAAATCAGTGGCTTTATTTTTCAAAAGAAATGATAAAAAATATGCAGCCTTCATTTACACAGAGCTTTGCATAAGTCAAGCATTCACTGATGTGTTTGCTTTGAAATGAGTTTAATATTTACTCCTATGCCAAAGGGCTTGTCATAAACCCATTTTTCTTCAGGTAAATTTAGGCCACCTCTATGCTTTCCTGGCATCAATACCAATCACTACTGCCAACTCTTGATTGTCTGTGTTAATGAAGCGTAATATTAATGCAGATAATCCAACACAGTGTCAAAATATCAAAAAGAATGCTTTGGAAACCTGCTCCCACAATATTTCTCTCATGGATCCTACTTCATACAGGTGATAATATAAATTAAGCTATTGGGTTGGCCAAAAAAGTTGGTTCCGTAACATCTTATGGAGAAACCCGAACGAGCTTTTTGGCCAACCCAATACATTCCTTTGACATAGATCAATAATGTGTAATATTAGACTAGAAATATTCTGTATAAATAACATCCACCATGAAATTAAAGTATTTGCACATATACTTTAAAAAATAAAGCATTAAATTGTGCAATTTCTATATGATAAACCTTGGCATAAAAGATAAACATTTTTGAAACATGTGCCATAAAAGAAAAAAGAAATTATTTAGACCTGAACTACTTGACATTTTTTGTTTTTTCCAGAAGCACTAAACAGGACTTTTTTCTTTTTTTCCATGATTTTTTTTTAACATCTTTATTGGAGTATAATTGCTTTTCAATGGTATGTTAGTTTCTGCTTTATAACAAAGAGAATCAGTTATACATATACATATGTTCCCATATCTCTTCACTCTTGCATCTCCCTCCCTCCCACCCTCCCTATCCCACTCCTCTAGGTGGTCACAAACCACCTAGCTGATCTCCCTGTGCTATGTGGCTGCTTCCCACTAGCTATTTTACGCTTGGTAGTGTATATATGTCCATGCCACTCTCTCACTTTGTCACAGCTTACCCTTCCCCCTCCCCGTATCCTCAAGTCCATGCTTGAGGAGGTCTGTGTCTTTATTCCCGTCTTACCCCTAGGTTCTTCATAAACTTTTTTTTTTTTCCTTAGATTCCATATATATGTGTCAGCATACAGTATTTGTTTTTCTCTTTCTGACTTACTTCACTCTGTATGACAGACTCTAGGTCCATCCACCTCACTACAAATAACTCAATTTCGTTTCTTTTTATGGCTGAGTAATATTCCATTGTATATATGTGCCACATCTTCTTTATCCATTCATCTGTTGATGGACACTTAGGTTGCTTCCCTCTCCTGGCTATTGTAAATAGAACTGCAATGAATATTTTGGTACATAACTATTTTTGAATTATGGTTTTCTCTGGGTATATGCCCAGTAGTGGGATTGCTGGGTCGTATGGTAGTTCTATTTATAGTTTTTTCAGAAACCTCCATACTGTTCTCCATATTGGCTGTATCAATTTACATTCCCACCAACAGTGCAAGAGTGTTCCCTTTTCTCCACACCCTCTCCAGCATTTATTGTTTCTAGATTTTTTGATGATGAACATTCTGACCGGTGTGAGATGATATCTCATTGTAGTTTTGATTTGCATTCCTCTAATGATTAATGATGTTGAGCATTCTTTCATGTGTTTGTTGGCAATCTGTATATCTTCTTTGGAGAAATGTCTATTTAGGTCTTCTGCCCATTTTTGGATGGGGTTGTTTGTTTTTTTGTTATTGAGCTGCATGAGCTGCTTGTAAATTTTGGAGATTAATCCTTTGTCAGTTGCTTCACTTGCAAATATTTTCTCCCATTCAGAGGGTTGTCATTTGGTCATGTTTATGGTTTCCTTTGCTGTGCAAACGCCTTGAAGTTTCATTAGGTCCCATTTGTTTATTTTTGTTTTTATTTCCATTTCTCTAGGACGTGGGTCAAAAAGGATCTTGCTGCGATTTATGTCATAGAGTGTTCTGCCTATGTTTTCCTCTGAGAGTTTGATAGTGTCTGGCCTTGTATTTAGGTCTTTAACCCATTTTGAGTTTATTTTTGTGTATGGTTTTAGGGAGTGTTCTAATATCATTCTTTTATATTTAGCTGTCCTGTTTTCCCAGCACCACTTATTGAAGAGGCTGTCTTTTCTACATTGTATATTCCTGCCTCCTTTATCAAAAATAAGGTGACCATATGTGTGTGGGTTTATCTCTGGGCTTTCTATCCTGTTCCATTAATCTATATTTCTCTCTTCATGCCAGTACCATACTGTGTTGATTACTGTAGCTTTGTAGTATAGTCTGAAGTCAAGGAGCCTGATTCCTCCAGCTCCATTTTTCATTCTCAAGATTGCTTTGGCTATTCGGGGTCTTTTGTGTTTCCATACAAATTGTGAAATTTTTTGTTCTAGTTCTGTGAAAAATGCCACTGGTAGTTTGATAGGGATTGCATTGAATCTGTAGATTGCTTTGGGTAGTAGAATCATTTTCACAATGTTGATTCTTCCAATCAAAGAACATGATATATCTCTCCATCTACTTGTATCATCTTTAATTTCTTTCATCAGTGTCTTATAATTTTCTGCATGCAGGACTTTTGTCTCCTTAGGTAGGTTTATTCCTAGATATTTCATTCTCTTTGGTGCAGTGGTAAATGGGAGTGTTTCCTTAATTTTACCTTCAGATTTTTCATCATTAGTGTATAAGAATGCCAGAGATGTCTGTGCATTAATTTTGTATCCTGCAACTTTTCCAAACTCATTGATTAGCTCTAGTAGTTTTCTGGTAGCATCTCTAGGATTCTCTATGTATAGTATCATGTCATCTGCAAACAGTGACAGCTTTACTTCTTCTTTTCTGATTTGGATTCCTTTTATTTCTTTTTCTTCTCTGATTGCTGTGGCTAAAACTTCCAAAACTATGTTGAATATAAGTGGTAATAGTGGGCAACCTTGTCTTGCTCCTGATCTTAGTGGAAATGCTTTCAGTTTTTCACCATTGAGGATGATGTTGGCTGTGGGTTTGTCATATAGGGCCTTTTTATGTTGAGGGAAGTTCCCTCTATGCCTACTTTCTGCAGGGTTTTTATCATAAATGGGTGTTGAATTTTGTCAAAAGCTTTCTCTGCATCTATTGAGATGATCATATGTTTTTTCTCCTTCAATTTTTTAATATGGTTTATCACATTGATTGCTTTGCGTATATTGAAGAATCCTTGCATTCCTGGAATAAACTGCACTTGATCATGGTGTATGATTCTTTTAATGTGCTCTTGGATTCTGTTTGCTAGTATTTTGTTGAGGATTTTTGCATCTATGTTCATCAGTGATATTGGCCTGTAGTTTTCTTTCTTTGTGACAACTTTGTCTGGTTTTGGTATCATGGTGATGGTGGCCTCATAGAATGAGTTTGGGAGTGTTCCTCCCTCTACTATATTTTGGAAGACTTTGAGGATAGCTGTTAGCTCTTCTCTGAATGTTTTATATAATTTGCTGGTGAAGCCATCTGGTTCTGGGCTTTTGTTTGTTGGAATATTGTTAATCACAGTTTCAATTACAGGGCTTGTTATTGGTCTGTTCATATTTTGTATTTCTTCCTGGGTCAGTCTCATAAAGTTGTGCATTTCTAAGAATTTGTCCATTTCTTCCAGTTTGTTCATTTTATTGGCATAGTTTGCTTGTAGTAATCTCTCGTGATCCTTTGTATTTCTGCAGGGTCAGTTGTTACTTCTCGTTTTTCATTTTGAATCCTATTGATTTGAGTCTTCTCCCTTTTTTTCTTGATGAGTCTGGCTAATGGTTTATCAATTTTGTTTATCTTCACAAAGAACCAGCTTTTAGTTTTATTGATCTTTGCTATTGTTTCCTTCATTTCTTTTTCAGTTATTTTTGATCTGATCTTTATGATTTCTTTCCTTCTGCTAACTTTGGGTGTTTTTTGTTCTTCTTTCTCTAATTGTTTAGGGGTAAGGTTAGGTTGTTTATATGAGATATTTCCTGATTCTTATGGTAGGATTGTATTGCTATAAACTTCCCTCTTAGAAGTGCTTTTGTGGATCCCATAGGTTTTGGGTGCTCTCTTCTCCATTGTCATTTGTTTCTAAGTAGTTTTTGATTTCCTCTTTGATTTCTTCAGTGATCACTTAGTTATTAAGTAGTGTATTGTTTAGCCTCCATGTGTTTGTATTTTTTACAGATCTTTTCCTGTTATTGATATCTAGTCTCATAGCATTGTGGTCAGAAAAGTTACTTGTTATGATTTTAATTTTCTTAAATTTACCAAGGCTAGACTTGTGACCCAAGATATTATGTATCCTGGAGAATGTTCCATGAGCACTTGAGAAAAATGTGTATTCTGTTGTTTTTGGATGGAATGTGCTATAAATATCACCTAAGTTCATCCTGTTTAATGTATCATTTAAAGCTTGTGTTTCCTTATTGATTTTCATTTTGGATGATCTGTCCATTGGTGAAAGTGGGGTGTGGAATCCCCTACTATGATTGTGTTACGGTCGATTTCCCCTTTAATGGCTGTTAGTATTTGCCTTATGTATTGAGGTGCTCCTATGTTGGGTGCATATATATTTACAATTGTTATATCTTCTTCTTGGATTGATCCCTTGATCATTATGTAGTGTCCTTCTTTGTCTCTTGTAATAGTCTTTATTTTAAAGTCTATTTTATCTGATATGAAAATTGCTACTCCAGCTTTCTTCTGATTTCCATTTGCATGGACTATTTTTTTCCATCCCCTCACTTTCAGTCTGTATGTGTCCCTAAGTCTGAAGTGGGTCTCTTGTAGACAGCATATATATGGGTCTTGTTTTTGTATCCATTCAGCCAGTCTGTGTCGTTTGTTGGGAGCATTTAATCCATTTACATTTAAGGTAATTATCAATATGTATGTTCCTATTCCCATTTTTTAAATTGTTTTGGGTTTGTTATTGTAGGTCTTTTCCTTCTCTTGTGTTTCTTGCCCAGAGAAGTTCCTTTAGCGTTTTTTTTAAAGCTGGTTTGGTGGTGCTGAACTCTCTCAGCTTTTGCTTGTCTGTAAAGGTTTTAATTTCTCCATGAAATCTGAATGAGATCCTTGTTGCATAGAGTAATTTGGTTGTAACTTTTTCTTCTTTATCACTTTAAATAAGTCCTGCCAGTCCCTTCTGGCTTGCAGAGTTTCTCCTGAAAGATCAGCCATTAACCTTATGGGGATTCCCTTGTGTGTTATTTGTTGTTTTTCCATTGCTGCTTTTAATATGTTTTCTTCGTACTTAATTTTTGATAGTTTGATTAATATGTGTCTTGGTGTGTGTCTCCTTGGATTTATCCTGTATGGGACTGTCTGTGCTTCCTGGACTTGATTAACTATTTCCTTTCCCATATTAGGGACGTTTTCAACTATAATCTCTTCAAATATTTTCTCAGTCCCTTTCTTTTTCTCTTCTTCTTCTGGAACCCCTATAATTCGAATGTTGGTCTGTTTAATGTTGTCCCAGAGGTCTCTGATACTGTCCTCAGTTCTTTTCATTCTTTTTTCTTTATTCTGCTCTGTAGTAGTTATTTCCACTATTTTATGTTCCAGGTCACTTATCCATTCTTCTGCCTCAGTTATTCTGCTACTGATCCCTTCTAGAGTATTTTTAATTTCATTTATTGTGTTTTTCATCATTGCTTGTTTCTTCTTTAGTTCTTCTAGGTCCTTGTTCAATGTTTCTTGCTTTTTGTCTATTCTATTTTCAAGATTTTGGATCATCTTTACTATCATTATTCTGAATTCTTTTCAGCTAGACTGCCTATTTCCTCCTCATTTGTTAGGTCTGGTGGGTTTTTAACCTTGCTACTTCATCTGCTGTGTGTTTTTCTGTCTTTCATTTTGCTTTTCTTACTGTGTTTGGGGTCTCCTTTTTGCAGGCTGCACGTTCGTAGTTCCTGTTGTTTTTGGTGTCTGTCCCCAGTGGCTAAGGTTGGCTCAGTGGGTTGTGTAGGTTTCCTGGTGGAGGGGAGTAGTGCCTGTGCTGTGGTGGATGAGGCTGGATCTTGTCTTTCTGTTGGGCAGGTCCATGTCTGGTGGTGTGTTTTGGGGTGTCTGTGGCCTTATTATGATTTTAGGCAGATTCTCTGCTAATGGATGGGGCTGTGTTTGTGTCTTGCTAGTTATTTGGCATATGGTGTCCAGCACTGTAGCTTGCTGGTCGTTGAGTGCAGCTGGGTCTTGGTGTTGAGATGGAGTTGTCTGGGAGATTTTCACCATCTGATATTACGTGGAGCTGGGAGGTCTCTTGTGTACCAGTGTCCTGAAGTTGGCTCTCCCACCTCAGTGGCACAGCCCTGATGCCTGGCTGGAGCACCAAGAGACTGTCCTCCACACTGCTCAGTATGAAAGGGAGATAAAATAGAAAGAAGGAAAGAAAGAAAAAATAAAATAAGTCAAGATAAAATAAAATAAAGTTATTAAAATAAAAAATAATTATTAAGAAAAGAAAATTTTTTAAGTAAAAAAAAGAACAAAAAACCAGACGGACAGAACCCTAAGACAAATGGTGAAAGCAAAGCTATACAGACAAAATCTCACACAGAAGCATACAGATACACACTCACAAAAAGCGGAAAAGGGGAAAAAATAATATATCGTTACTCCCAAAGTCCACCTCCTCGATTTGGGATGATTCGTTGTCTATTCAGTTATTCCACAGATGAAGGGTTCATCAAGTTGATTGTGGAGCTTTAATGCGCTGCTTCTGAGGCTGCTGGTAGAAATTTTCCTTTCTCTTCTTCGTTTGTTCAGCTCCCGGGGTTCATCTTTGTATTTGGTCCCACCTCTGCGTGTACGTCACCTGAGGACGTTTGTTGTTTGCTCGGACAGGACAGGGTTAAAAGAGCAGCTGATTCAGGGGCTCTGGCTCACTCAGGCCGGGGCGAGGGAGGGGTACGGATGCAGGGAGAGCCTGCGGCGGCAGAGGCCGGTGTGACGTTGCAGCAGTCTGAGGCGTGCTGTTCATTCTCCAGGGGAAATTTTTCCTGTATCACGGGACCATGGCAGTGGCGGGCTGCACAGGCTCCTGGGAGGGTTGGTGTGGATAGTGACCTGTGCTCGCACAGAGGCTTCTTGTTGGCGGCAGCAGCCTTAGCATCTCATGCCCATCTCTCGGGTCTGCCCGCCTCGCGCCCGTCTCTGGAGCTCCTTTATGCGGTACTCTTAATCCCCTCTCCTCGCGCACTGGGAAATAAAGAGGCAAGAAAAAGTCTCTTGTCTCTTCCGACAGTTCCAGACTTTTTCCCGGAATCCTTCCTGGCTAGCCGTGGTGCACTAACCCCTTCAGGCTGTGTTCACACCGCCAGCCCCAGTCCTCTCCCGGTATCCGACCAAAGCCCGAGCCTCAGCTCCCAACCCCCGCCCGTCCCGGCGGGTGAGCAGACCAGCCTCTCGGGCTGGTGAGTGCTGGTAGGCACCGACCCTCTGTGCGGGAATCTCTTCTCTTTGCCCTCTGCACCTCTGTTGCTGTGCTCTCCTTCGCGGCCCCGAAGCTTCCCCGTCCGCCACCCGCAGTCTCTGTCCGCGAAGGGGCTTCCTAGTGTGTGGAAACCTTTCCTCCTTCACAGCTTCCGCCCACTGGTGCAGGTCCCATCCCTATCCTTTTGTCTCTGTTTATTCTTTTTTCTTTTGCCCTACCCAGGTATGTGGGGAGTTTCTTGCCTTTTGGGAGGTCTGAGGTCTTCTGCCAGTGTTCAGTAGGTGTTCTGTAGTTGTTCCACGTGCAGATGTATTTCTGATGTATTTGTAGGGAGGAAGGTGATCTCCGCATCTTACTCTTCCACCATCTTCTCAAATCCTAAACAGGATTTTTTAATGTGATATTAAAAATATGGTCCAGGGGGCTTCCCTGGTGGCGCAGTGGTTGAGAGTCCGCCTGCCAATGCAGGGAACACGGGTTCGTGCCCTGGTCCGGGAAGATCCCACATGCCACGGAGCAGCTGGGCCCGTGAGCCATGGCCACTGAGCCTGCACATCCGGAGCCTGTGCTCTGCAACGGGAGAGGCCACAACAGTGAGAGGCCTGCATAACACACACACAAAATATATATATATATATATATATATATATATATATATATATATATATATATATAGCCCAAACATTTTAGAATTGACTTTTTATATAGGTCTGTTATCTGTGGGATCATCTAGGGCTCAAAAAAAGCCATATTCTAAGCATTTACTCATGTGAACTGTCTTCCCCTAGCAATCCAGATTTCATTAAATACCAATGTAAGACACTAATTCCCTGCTACAAGAGTACTATTTTTATTTTATTAACACTGATATTCTCAAGAAATGAAATTGAGTTATTTGTAGTAAGGTGGATGGACCTAGAATCTGTCATACAGAGTGAAGTAAGTTAGAAAGAGGAAAACAAATACCGTATGCTAACACATATATATCGAATCTAAAAAAAAAAAGAAAAAATTGTCATGAAGAACCTAGGGGCAAGATGGGAGTAAAGACACAGACCTACTAGAGAATGGACTTGAGGACACAGGGAGGGGGAAGGGTAAGCTGGAACAAAGTGAGAGAGTGGCATGTACATGTATACACTACCAAACGTAAAATAGATAGCTAGTGGGAAGCAGCCGCATAGCACAGGGAGATCAGCTCAGTGCTTTGTGACCAGCTAGAGGGGTGGGTTAGGGAGGGTAGTGGGGAGGGAGATGCAAGAGGGAAGAGCTATGGGAACATAAGTATATGTATAACTGATTCACTTTGTTATAAAGCAGAAACTAACATACCATTGTAAAGCAATTATGCTCCAATAAAGATGTCAATAAAAAAATAATACAAATGAATGTATATATCAAAACAGAAACAGACTCACACACACACACAAAAAAAAAACCTGACATTCTCGACAGGTCTACAAATAGCGATGAATATAGAAGTGATGGTACATGTGAGTGCCCCTGATTGTATTTCTACCATGTTGATGAAATGGAATGCTCTCTTCACCCATTGGCCACCTGCACATAAATAATTGGAATCTACCCCTCAGATATAGATTGGCTCCTGTGTCCTGTCACAGTCAAATGTTTGAGACTAATGGGCCTGAGAGTTCGGCAAAATTATCAAGTTAATTCAGCACTTAGGGTAGGTGGTGAGCTGGTTATCCTTCCCTAGTTAGCACCTCTCTCTAATGTGTTACATACCTGTTGAACTGCAGAGTCTATATAACTCTTTGAAATACTATATAAATTAATCATGCTGTTATGCATTTTATTTTGTACTGAGAAGGGACATAAAATACCAAGCTATTTAAATATTAATTTTCCTGAAAATCATATTGTATATAATGGAATTAGTCTTTCTTCACATATAATTAACCTTCTACAAGTAACTCAGAGTCATGAGCTTTTGAGAATTTAGATGATTCAAAGTTATACTACAGTCCATTTACTAGGGTATAAATTAGTATCATCATAATGAACAGCTTAAGAATACATGTACTTTTTGACCCAATTAATCTTTAGATAGTGATCCTTAAGGGGAAAAATACATACAAAATGACCTATCTATAAGAATGTTCAATACATTAATGTTTAAAATAACAAAATTTTAGAGAGAAAAAATTAATGTTCAGCCAAAAATGTGGGCTAAGTAAATTATCGTTCAAGGGAATATTTTTAACAATAAAAAAGAATGTAATTACATTTTGTTATGAATTTGGATATCTGAAATATATTTTGATAATATTTGATAGCGAGTTTTCAAAAGTAATTTTGGAAACAGTATATATATATTGTAGACTGGTTCTATATAAAATATGAATTTGTACAGAAAATGGTCAGGAATGATAAATAATGTAATGGGTGATCATTTCTAGATGACATATTTCCTTTTAGTTATCTAGCGTTTGTGTAATTCATATTTATTATTTGTTTACAGTGGAATCACCCCCACAACTGCTTTTAACTAAAACACATTTACTATACTTCGTTTATCCTCCTGAGATGGCCTACTTTCCAGTTTTGCAATGTGCCTGTCACAGTGCATATCTTACCAATGTTGACTCGCTAAATCTACCACCATTGACAGCCGTTTATCACTGCAGTACTAGTTATATGAAGTAACACATATTCTGAGACTTAAGGAGTGAGATGTAATTGTTCAAGTAAAGGACAATAGGGGTATTGTGAACAAGGGGATATTATGTGTCAGGCCAATCAGGTGGTAAGGAGCATGGCTCTTTCAGTAGTGGGAAGAAAATTATACAACTGTAACATATAAAATAAGTTGTGGGGGAGTCCTTACAAAGTGGCAGATTGTACAGAACCACAGAGATGAAGTTAATGAATTATGATTTACTCCAAAGGGAGCCTAAAACCTCTAAAGGGTTTTTAAAAAAGGAGGCCAAAAGCAAGATGCATTAATTGAATATATTTTTGCTCCCTTCTCTGTAAAGAATGAATTGGGAAGTCAAGACATTATACACAGTAGGAGACATTTCCTGTGGTACAAACAGGAGATGATGCTGAAGCAGAGAAATTGGTAGTAGGAGTTATTTGGATACGTGACTAGATTTTACACACACACACACACACAAACACACACACACAGAGAGAGAGAGAGAGAGAAAGAGGGAGAGAACAGTAAAATTATAGCTATTTTTATTATAATATTTTAATAATATTCAAAAGTTCAACTCATCAAAATCATATATTCAATCAAAAGCTTAGTTCAAATAAATGCCAAAAAACTGTGTTAGGATCCTTGAATTCACAATTTTGAGTTAGGAGTGAAGACAGAGTTTACTTTATAATTCATTCGTTAATCATTAATCATTAGAGAAAGGCAAATCAAAACTATAATGAGGGCTTCCCTGGTGGTGCAGTGGTTGAGAGTCCGCCTGCCGTTGCAGGGGACACAGGTTCGTGCCCCGGTCTGGGAGGATCCCACATACCGCGGAGCGGCTGGGCCTGTGAGCCATGGCCACTGGGCCTGCGTGTCCGGAGCCTGTGCTCCGCAACGGGAGAGGCCACAACAGTGAGAGGCCCGCGTACTGAAAATAAACAAAAACAAAAAACAAAACTACAATGAGATATCATCTCACACCAGTCAGAATGGCCATCATCAAAAAATCTAGAAACAATAAATGCTGGAGAGGGTGTGGAGAAAAGGAACGCTCTTGCACTGTTGGTGGAAATGTAAATTGATACAGCCACTATGGAAAACAGTATGGAGTTTCCTTAGAAAACTACAAATAGAACTACCATACGACCCAGCAATCCCACTACTGGGCATATACCCAGAGAAAACCATAATTCAAAAAGAGTCATGTACCAAAATGTTCATTTCAGCTCTATTTACAGTAGCCAGGACATGGAAGCAACCTAAGTGTCCATCAGAAGATGAATGGATAAAGAAGATGTGGCACATATATACAATGGAATATTACTCAGCCATAAAAACGGAATTGAGTTATTTATAGTGAGGTGGATGGACCTAGAGTCTGTCATACAGAGTGAAGTAAGTCAGAAAGAGAAAAACAAATACCGTATGCTAACACATATATATGGAATCTAAGAAAAAAAAAAAAAAAGGTCATGAAGAACCTAGGGGTAAGATGGGAATAAAGACACAGACCTCCACGAGCATGGACTTGAGAATATGTGGAGGGGGAAGGGTAAGCTGTGACAAAGTGAGTGAGTGGCATGGACATATATACACTACCAATCATAAAATAGATAGCTAGTGGGAAGTAGCCGCGTAGCACAGGGAGATCAGCTAGGTGGTTTGTGACCACCTAGAGGGGTGGGATAGGGAGGGTGGGAGGGAGGGAGACACAAGAGGTAAGAGATATGGGAACATATGTATATGTATAACTGATTCACTTAGTTATAATGCAGAATCTAACACACCATTGTAAAGCAGTTATACTCCAATAAAGTTGTTAAAAAATTTACTAATAAATGATAGGCTTAGGGTTATAGATTTAATAATCTAGTAAATTCAAAGCTTTATAATATTACAGTAATAAGTAGCATGTTTTAATTCCTTATTTCTATCCATTGTTATGTGAGGTTGCTTATTTAATCTAGATGATTTCTGCTATGTAACAGAGGCATTGGTATTCACTTAATTTTTCTTCTTCAAAAGATAGATTGATGAGTGTTTCCAATGTGATTGTCATTTAAGACTTGTCTTCTACCACTGTGTGAATCAATTTAATTGAAGTTCAATATATAATGTTGGGTAGTTTTATTTCCTGAGTTTTTCTTAGATTATGACATAGAGTAAATATAATATCGAAGACATATGCATATTATAAGTTAGGCTTCAATTTGTTGTTGTACCACATGGCATAGCCAGATGTATTCTTGCTAGACAGTGTATATAATTACAACGTTGCCCAGTTGGTGTGGCTGGCTGACTCTATAGATGGCTGCCATTATCCTGACTCCTGATGTTCATACTCTTGTGTCAGCTCCTCCCCTTAAGGGTGTGGGAGTCCTGTGATTTACTTCTAACCAATAGAATACATCAGAGGTGACAAGATGTCCCTGATTATGTCTACATGATTATGGGGTTAAGTTGCATAAGATTCTAGCACTCACTCATCTTGCTGGAGTCTCTTACTCTCCTTTGATTGCTTTGAGAAAGCAAGTGGTCATGTTGGGAAACCCAAAGTGGAAAGGAAATGTGGGTGGTCTCTAGTAGCTGAAAGTACCCAGCCAAAAACAAAACAAAACAAAACAAACCAACAAAACAAAGGAAGTCTTCAGTACCCACAAGGAAATGGATTTTTGCCAACAACCTGAGCGAACTTGGAAGCAGATCTTTCCTCAACTGAGTCTCAGATGAGACTACATTCTGACCAACACCTTGATTACAGCTTTGCACAGGACTCAGCTAGGCTGTACTCAGACTCTTGACCCACAGAAACTATGAGAAAGTAAATATGTGTTGCCTTAAGTAGTCAAGTTTGGGACAATGTTTTTGCACAGCAATAGAAACTAATAGAGATGATTTGTGAGTATGCTCAAGAACAATTATAAAATGATGGACATTTATCCTCCATCCCAGTGAGTCTACCTTGCAACTTACAACAGGGTACAACATTGGGCTGCCAGTCTGCAGAACGTGTCACACTTGCTAACTTAGTGTCACCAGGGAAAGTAATCTCAGGCATGCTCCTCACATTTTCTGTTGCAGTGGTGAGCACTCCAAATTGCAGGTTTGTTTGTGATTAAGATGATCCTGGCACAGACAACTGTTTTTATTTAGCATTATCCTAAATGAGGGGCAGCAGGGATTTCTTTGTTTAAAGATGGTTAACAAATCACTTAGATGCACTTAGGACAAACAGTAGTTCTACATAAAATGTTGCCATTTATCTTTTATTATAATTGTTTAAAGAAAAACAAACATGTAAGCAGAGGCAGATGAGAATACTTTTTCTGGTAACATTTCAGCCTGTACTGAGAAGAAAGGTAAATCTAGAATATAAAAGCAATAGGAAATCATTCACCATGTTAATTGTAGCTTGTTAGTATGCCTGTGTTCAAATATATCTTCTTTTTTTCCTTGATTTATATGTTTTTTCATTTAAGTTGCTGAAAATTTAGATAATCAGGATGCTACCCATGCTTCTTGGGTTCGGCATTTAGTCCCTCTTTTAATCACACTGAAATGGAGTCCTTTATCTGATCACTGACACCTAAAATGGATGATAAGCATTGGATTAGTATCATTACATAGTCAAGGCAGGGAGCAAGTCTGTGCTAATCCCTGCAGTACAGAAGGCAGCATAAGATTTTAGGACATGGAGGGCAGGCACAGGACAAATGCCATTTATAAAGTACTAGGAAAGAGGTGGGCTGTGTGAAGAGCTTAAGGATATATGAAGTATGATACAATGTTTGCACACACCTCTGTTCTTTTAAACATGCCCTTTCTGCTTCCTGGAATTGTTTCTGCTCAGTATTCCATCTAACAGACATCTATAACAATTAAATCTTTTTCCTGTTTTTTTTTTTTTTTTTTTTTTTTGCGGTACGCGGGCCTCTCACTGCTGCGGCTTCTCCCTTTGCAGAGCACAGGCTCCGGACGCACAGGCTCAGTGGCCATGGGATCCTCCCAGACCGGGGCAGGAACCCATGTCCCCTGCATAGGCAAGCGGACTCTCAACCACTGTGCCACCAAGGAAGCCCCTTTTTACTGTTTTATTCAGACATAGTATGTGTTGTCCTGTGTGTCCACAGAACTTTATACCTAAGCTCATTTCAGTATTTGAAAGAAAATTATAACTTTCAGTCTCCCTTCAGTGTAGGGAATAGGAAGCTTCATGTGTTTAAATCTCTGCTTTTAGCATGGTACCTGGCACTCAGTAGATAGTCAATAGATATTTGTTTAAAAATTATTGCTACTGTTGATTGGAAACCTGCAGTGCAAGAAGCAAGAGTTCATACTAAATCAGATGACCACATCATATTAGGTATTCTTGGAAAAAAAAAGATTTAATACTTTTGCATACACACATACACGTACACACACATCCCTACGTACTTCAGTATATATTCAAATTTGTACTTTAAAAATTGATTTTTGAAAGTCAAATGGTCACATGTAATTTTTTTTAAATGGCTTTCTACCTATTAAGAATATTTGCATTCTTATGTGTTCTCTGAAAATTGAAAGGAACATTACATTTTCTGAAAATACTGGGAGGATCATTAACAAGTAAATAAATTCTTTATCACTAATTCTTTGTTGTAAAAGTCAAGATTTCCACAGGGAAATCAAAATAGTTAACCAATCTTTTTCTAAAACACTTTCTAACATACAAGAAAAACATTAAACCATAGCCTACTTGTGCTTCTGAGAAATAAACAGAATTAGATTTCTTCAGCCCTATCCCCAGTGTATAAGTGCAGATCCATTTACTAATTGTATACTCAGATTTCTTTATCTATTTGATTTTAACTTAAAATAATGTTTGCATTTTCTCATTATAAATGGAATGTTTACTTAGTGTCAAAATTTTGAAAATATATAGAAAGATTTTAAAAAGCAAAAGAAAAATTCAGTAACCCATGGATATGCCATCTGGAAATAAACATTGTTATCATTCTCATGTATTTATTTTCATATATATTGTGAGTACATACCTTTAAACAGTAGAGATAATATTGGCAAATGTTACTTTTTATATAACATTTTAAAATACCATGAACATTTCCCTATCATTTAATTAAAATATATTTACTTATGAAATATTTTCCAGATGTTACTTGTATAGTAATAAATTTGAATGATATTTTTGTTTGTTTAGGGGAATTATTTCTCTTTTTTTAAAATTTCAAAATATTTTAATTTTTAAGAAAGAATACATGCACAAAGACATTGAAATGATATAAAATGGCAAGCTTTGTGGGAAACTATGCTTACATTTTATTAATTATGAATTTTTATATACATTAAAATGATAATCAATGTATAAAGAATCTTAAAGTATATTGCCAAATTTTCATAGATATTTTTCTCATCATATGAATTCCCAGTTTGTGTACCATTTATTTAACAGTGAAAATATAAAGGATTATTTCTCTTCAATAACCCATTTTTAGATTACCTGCCTATGACAAAATTGATGCAAATTAAAACATTAGTTTAAGCCACTTTCTTCTTAATATTTTAAAATATATTAATTTTCCATATTTAGTGACAAATTGTCCTGATTTGCCTGAGACTGAGGACATGGGGCTTTGAGTGTTAAAATCAGGACAGCCTCAGGTAAAATGGAGCTGTGGATTAACTTATTCTAATGTGAATGCTTTATTCTTCTCAGTGTTTTGTGGCAGATGCTGTTTCCTGTTCTACAACTTCCTGTTTCCTCTTCTTGCTGATCACAGAACTAGGCAATATTTTCTAGCTCCTCATGCAGTTAAATGCAATTCAAGTGGAAGTGCCATGCCCTGCATTCAGTCCTGGCCCATCAAAACCTCTCACACATGCTCTTTAAGGCATGTTTCCCTTTTGGCTGACTGGGGTGAGCAAGGCCATAGTAACCTTGGAAGTCATGTGATGAGTAGCACCCATGCCGGCCTGGTTCCTAAATGACCGCATGGAGCAGAGCCTCCCCTCTGACAAGAACACCTACTCTGGAGTGCTAAATATGAGGAATAAACTCTACTGAGTTTATATCACTATAAATTATGTGTCAGTATGTTATGGTAGCTGGATTTAAAATATTCAATCTAGTGTTTCACTATTTAAATATCTACTCAGTTACAAAGGATATCACTAAGCTGTTTGTGAGCTCTGTATGTGGGGAAGGATGATCTGAGATTGTCATAGTAATTTTTGGAGTTTTATGTTTTGTAAAGAAATCACAGTAGTTTGAAAAAGTAGTGAGTAGAATGGAAAAGAATCTAGTTAAATAATTGGAATTAGGCCAGAATCCCAAGGTTAAAAACTTATCTCTTTTAAAGGAGAGAGAAAAATAGTACAGTGAGATTTTTATTAGTAGTACTAAGAAAAAGAGCAATTTAATAACCAGAAATCATCAGTAGCTTAGTTTTATATATTTATTTTAAGATCACCCTTCACAATTCCATCTGTACATTTTATAACTTGGCCATAAAATTAGATTTAAAATTCAGTCATTCAAAAGAGAAATTCAGTTCTTTAGTCCATTGCTAAAATTAAATGCTTGTTCTCAAAAACCGCTGCTGAATGTCACAGCCGTACTATAGCCATGGAAATAGGGGGATTAGAGAAAAAATTACTTTCAGAAACACATATCCAGAATGGATGAATCAGAAAGTTTATTTTCACACTACTGGAGGCTGATATTTTCTGAAGATAAATTAATAGGATGTATATCAATAAGGATGAACAATCCAGATGTAATTAATTTATTCCACATGAAATGAAAGGTATGGGGGTGTGGTGGCTATTTTATATTTACCTTCTGTCTTCACTTTTCATTAGATACAGCATACAAAATTAACACTGAAGAACATAACCCTTCCAAATTAAGTAAAATTGACTGTATTTATAAATGATAATTTCAAAAGTAGCTCAATTAATTAACCTGATATTTTTGTACTATGTTTTCAGTAGTGTCTCTTTTCTTATCACACTTTAATTTGATGATTAATTTTTATAATTAAAAAGATATAAATTCAACTTTTACTTTAATATCCTTTGAAAGTACAGTATTTGCTATTATACAGTTCTGTGTATAAGCAGTCCAATGGCTCTTTAGTTTCTGAAGCTTCTTCTATTTTTTATTTCTCTCACCCTTAGGGTGTTAACCCTTTACCTACATGGTTCATCACCAAATCTTAAGTCTAGAAACCTGTGGGAAATAAAAAAAAGGGGAAAGGATCATTCAAAAACAAACCAAAACCACAACTTTGATATTTGGAAAATAAGTATTTGAATATTTGTTTCTTCATTTAAAAATGAATGAGCAACAATAAGACAATATAAAGTAAATAAAAAGTATACTGCAGCATAGTTCATGGTGTACTGGGGAAAACCACTGGATCCAGGAAAAATTAAAGAAAATAATACCTCTGGATAAGAACTGAGATGGAAAATAAAAAGTTTTGGAGAAGATCTGCTTTGAATTACCAGTGTGTACAAGGTGATATTGTTTCTATAAAAATAAAACTGTGTAACATAGGAAGAGAGTAAGCAGAAATGCAGAGATATAAATCTAAGAAGCAGGGTACAAAAAGAAAAGGAACTTGTTTAATTAAGAACACAATGCAGAGAAATTAAGGAAACAATCCCCTTCACCACTGCAACAAAAAGAATAATATACGTAGGAATAAACTTGCCTATGGAGGTAAAAGACCTGTAGTCAGAAAACTATAAGACACTGATGAAAGAAATCAAAGATAACACACACAGATGGAGAAATATACCATGTTCTTGGATTGGAAAAATCAATATTGTGAAAATGACTATATTACACAAAGCAGTCTACAGATTGAATGGAATCCCTATCAAATGACCAATGGCACTTTTTACAGAACTAGAAAAAAAATCTTAAAATTTGTATGGAGACACAAAAGACCCCAAATAGTGAAAGCAATCTTGAGGGAAAAAAACAGAGCTGGAGGAATCAAGCTCCCTGACTTCAGACTATACTACAAAGCTACAGTAATCAAGACAATATGGTATAGTGAAAGCAATCTTGTGAAATAGTGAAAGCAATCTTGAATAGTGAAAGCAATCTTGAGGGAATAGTGAAAGCAATCTTGAGGGAAAAAAAACAGTGAAAATAGTGAAAGCAATCTTGAATAGTGAATAGTGAAAGCAATCTTGAGGGAAAAAAACAGCTGGAGGAATCAAGCTCCCTGACTTCAGACTATACTACAAAGCTACAGTAATCAAGACAATATGGTACTGGCACAAAAACAGAAATATAGATCAATGGAACAGTAAAGAAATCCCAGAGATAAAGCCATACACCTATGGTCAACAAATCTATGACATAGAGGGCAAAGATATACAGTGGAGAAAAGACAGTCTCTTCAATAAGTGGTGCTGGGAAAACTGGACAGCTACATGTAAAAGAATGAAATTAGAACACTCCCTAACACCATACGCAAAAATAAACGCAAAATGGATTCAAGACCTAAATGTAAGACCAGACACTATAAAATTCCTAGAGTAAAACAGAGGAAGAACACTCCCTGACACAAATCACAGCAAGATCTTTTTTGATCCACCTCCTAAAGTAATGGAAATAAAACCAAAAATAAACAAATGAGACCTAATGAAACTTAAAAGCTTTTGCACAGCAAAGGAAACTACAAACAAGATGAAAAGACAACCCTCAGAATGGGAGAAAAATACTTGTAAACAAATCAACTGACAAAGGATTAATCTCCAAAATATATAAACAGCTCATGCAGCTCAATGTTAAAAAAACAACCCAATCCAAAAATGGGCAGAAGACGTAAATAGACATCTCTCCAAAGAAGACATACAGATGACAAAGAGGCACATGAAAAGCTGCTCAACATCACTAATTATTAGAGAATGCAAGTCAAATCTATAATGAGGTATCACCTCGCACCAGTTAGAATGGGAATCATCAGAAAATCTACAAACAACAGATGCTGGAGAGGGTGTGGAGAAAAGGGAACGCTTTTGTGCTGTTGGTGGGAATGTAAATTGATACAGCCACTATGTAGAACAGTATGGAGGTTCCTTAAAAAACTAAAAATATAATTACTGTATGATCCAGCAATCCCACTACTGGGCATATGCCCAGAGAAAACCATAATTCAAAAAGACACCTGCACCCCAATGTTCATTACAGCACTATTTACAATAGCCAGGTCATGGAAGCAACTTAAATGACCATCGACAGGTGACTGGATAAAGAAGTTGTGGTACATATATACAATGGAATATTGCTCAGCCATAAAAAGGAACAAAATTGGGTCATTTGTAGAGACGTGGATAGACCTAGAGACTGTCATACAGAGTGAAGTAAGTCAGAAAGAGAAAAACAAATATCGTATATTAACGCATATATGTAGAATCTAGAAAAATGGTACAGGTAAACCAGTTTGCCAGGCAGAAATAGAGACACAGATGTAGAGAACAAACGTATGGACACCAACGGGGAAAGTGGGGTGGTGGTGGTGGTGGTGGTGGTGAGATGAGCTGGAAGATTAGGATTGACATATAATAGATATATATAGATATAATAGATAACTAATAGCCTGCTGTATAAATAATAAATAAATAAAATAAAATTCATCAAACAGAACAGAATGCAGAGAAGTGAAAATGCAATAACAATTATAACTCCCATTGGAGGCCATAAAATCTTAAATGAAAGTTGAAGAAATGGGAATAGAAATTTTAGAAGGTAAACTTAATTCCTTTAGGATCACTGCAGTAAAAAAGAGACAAATAAAAAAGGAAAAGCTAATCAAAATCAAGGATTAGTAAGAAAAGATCCTAATGACACATAAAATAGCCTGACAAGTACATAAAAGAAATAGATAAAATAAATAAAAGCTAAAAATAAAATAATGTCTGTTCTAATTTAATCTGAAGCTGTAGGTCTAAACTACTCATTTTATTCTAGGTAAAATTAATGGATTCTGGAAAAATGTTTGGATTTTGAAGATATAAGAAATAGTCTCAAATAATCACTCAAGCAGGTTTAGATTTACCAAACAAAGTAACAGAAGTAGAACAGAATTTACCTTTTTCTATTAAATATCAAATGCCAGCCATTAATATTCACAAAAGTTTCTTTTAATGTTTGTAAACAAGATATGGACACTCAAACACAGGTATATAGCTATGGTTTCTACCTTATCTCTGTTCTCCTAGTGCTCCCTGAAGTGTAGCAATACTGGCTTCTGTGCAGTTGATCATGTCAGGCATCTTTGTGTTTCATTATCTTTGAGGTTTTTTTGCTTTTTTTTTTTTTAACCTAAGCTGAATTACTCTTTCTGCAAATAGGCATATGGCTTGTTTGGGCCAACCTTTCAGATCTCAGCTTAAATGTCACTTTTTAGAGAACTTTTTCATGAATATCCAATCTAAAGAATATTGCCACTCACTCAACATTCATTAACTCTGGTTTATTTTTCTTCTTAGGACTTATGGTTAACTATTTCTATTTAATATAGCATTTATTTCTGTCTTTCACAGACACAGACTTTGTTCATGGTTATATCACCAGCACATAAAACAATTCTTGGGAAATAGTAGGACTCAAAAAACCTTGGATAAATAAATAAATGAACAAGAAATATATAGATGGGAGAATCAAGCAAATGAATTTAAACACAGATTGACTCAGAAGTTTTCTGTTCACATAAAAAGTAAATAGATGATTTGAAGTTATGCCAGCATGCAGAATATAAACTACTAAAGCCCCTCCTGATAAAAATAAGTAAAACTGTGAATAAAAGTAATTTAAAAATTTCAAATAAACCACTGTGCTAGCATTGTGATAAGGAATCTAAAAAGCATTGAAATGAAGTGAGAGTAGGAAAACTAGGGGTTAAACAGTCTTCAAAGCAAGGTCAAACTCTGGAGACCTTGAGGTTCTACTGAAATATGTTAGCTTTAACAAATTTAAACATTTGTGTTCATGCAGACCAAATTTTCTGAATGAAGGCAATTAAAATAGATCAATTTTAAAAATAACTGAAAAATGCATATTTGAAACAAAAATGCAACTCTAACCTCAAATGAAAAAACATAATGGAAATTAAGTATTAAGAATGAATAGTAATTAAAGCATTATCTATCTAAATATCTAAGAAGTAAAGTTGTATTTAGAAGGAAATATGTAGCTTTCCTTTGTGATACAAGAAACTATAAAATATTCAGCTGAGGCCAAAATAAGATATTAATTAAAGGAAAAACAGAATAAAGACAGGCAAAAGAAGGAAATATCAAAGATGGGATCTCTAGTTAATGAAACTGAGAGCAGAAGTAGTCAACAAAGCCAAAAGTTGGTTCTCTGAAATGCATGACCTGCATGACCATGATAACATGACTCTGATGATAACATGACCATGATAACATGATAGTCATGATAACATGACTGATAACATGACCATGTATTTCTTAAGACTCACTGAAATCAAAAGAGAAAGCAAAGATAAACAATAATATAAATGAAAAAGGAGACATAGCCACACAGCTAATAAAAAATATTATGAAGAACTTTAGGCCAATAAATTTGAACTTTTCAAAAAAAAAATAAGTACTTTGAAAAATAAAACCTCCTGAAAATGACTCAAAGAGATAATAAAACCATGAGATGCTATATAGCCATTAAGAACAATTTTGAGTTAAAAGTCTTCCTATAACTAAAATAGTAGTTTCAACAGTTTCAGAGACAAATTTAATCAAACGTTTGTGGCACAGATACATTTTACACAAAATTTAACTAGTAAAAAAAGAAAAGGCAACAACTTAAAAAAAAGAGAGCATTTATAATAAATCTACACATATGTAACACTTAATGTTGAAATAATAAAGCCTTTTCCTTTCCCTATAGTCAATACTATTTCAAAGGTGTCCATGATTCAACATTTCGATACAGGGTTTTCAATAGAAGAGACATAAAAAGGTATAAAGTATGAAAAGGAAAAACAAACTTGCCCATGGTTTTCAAATAATAGGATTATGTATGTAGAAAGTCCAAAACAAATTATCAGTTTATTTTCTCTTTTCCAATTTTCATATATTCTGTTGTTTTTCTTGCCAGGACTTCCAGTAAAATGTTGACTAGAAATACCAGTAGTGGCTATTGCTGTCTCATTAATCTCATAAGGAAAGCTTTCAACATTCTGTCCTTAAGTACAGTGTTTGTACTTAAGATCTCTTTTATCAAATAATATGGTTTCTTTCTATTTTTTTTTTAAGTACAGTAGTTTATTTTTTTAGTTTACAATGAGTGGATATTGACTTGCAGCAAATGATTTTTCCTGCACCTATTAAAAGCTTGTATGATTTTCATCTTTATACTGTTAACATTGTTCATTATTTGTCTTTTTTATTTTAAAACTGTTTTTCACTACATAGTAAAGTTGAACATATAATTTAGTAATAACACTTGAAATGTATCTTGGAAAAATGATTGTATACCTGTCCCTGGAGACATGAACAGAAATGTTTACTGCAGTATTGTTCATAATTGCTCCCCCCCCAAATTGGGAAATAGTTTATCATCTGTCAAAAGCACAATGGAAAAACACAATTTTATTGTACAATGAAGCACTAAAATGTATGAACTTCAGCTATATATGTAGAAATGGAGAAATTGCAAAAACATTAAGCAAAACAAGCAAATCACTGAAGAATACATATACTATGGTTCCATTTTTATAATTTTTAACAGTAGTGAGGTTAACTAGGTAGTCAAATTATGAAGAGAGTCAATAGAATTAGGAAAATATTTGTGCCATACCTTGGGAGGTAGGGTAGTGAATGCTTTGGAGGCAGGACACAGAGGAGTCATCACATGTACTGGTAATATGCTATTTCTTAAGCTGGGTATATAAGCGTTAATTTTATTATAAATCTTTGAATTGTTCCTATACATTATATAAATACTTTTATAAACTAATGATAAATATCATAATAAAATACTTTAAAATAATAAATATATAAGTATATAGCTGACTAAACCATAGTGAAATTTTACTTCCATTAGAAAAGGTGGGGGGAGACATATCTTCTCTGAAATAATTCACTCTTTTTCTTTGACATTCTATTACAGATTTTCAGTATATGTTAGTTTTTAACTTGCTTTTGCTGGTCTTCCCCACTGATTTTAGGCTCTTTGATGGCAAGATCCCATCTGTTGTTTAATCGAGTATA
Source organism: Globicephala melas (assembly GCF_963455315.2). Taxonomy (NCBI): domain Eukaryota; kingdom Metazoa; phylum Chordata; class Mammalia; order Artiodactyla; family Delphinidae; genus Globicephala; species Globicephala melas. The sequence continues at coordinate 78,549,128 of NC_083319.1, read as the reverse complement.
CTATGCCTATTGTACATTGCCTGGCAAACAGTATTTGCTCACTTTATATTTGTAACTCAGTGAATGGGCTAATGCATAAAAAATAGTGAAAAGCAAATGATATCTGGAGAAGTTACCAGATATCAACTTGCTCTCCTTATAGTGAGCCTTACAGTGCATTATTTAGGGGTGCTTAATTTTCCTCTCTCTAAGGATGTTTATGATATGTATAAATTGTAAGATTTGTGGCTACTGCATCCTGTAGCCACAAAATGAACAACAAGAACAAAAATATTATAGGGATAAACTAGAAAGTATAGCTTATTTTGTTGACTTTTTGCAGCTGTGTTTCATAGTTCTCCTTGAGTTATAACCTAATTTAAAGGAGACATTAGGAGATCTTCAAGATGGTGAAGGAGTAAGACATGGAGATCACCTTTGTCCCCACAGATACTTAGGAAATACATCTGCATGTGGAGTGGCTCCTGTGGAATGCCTGCTGAGTGCTGGCAGAGGACCTTGGACTTCCCAGGGGGCAGGAGGCTCCCCATGTGCCTGGGTGGGGTGGGGGAGAAAAGCAAGGGCAGAGACTGAGGAGTAGGGATGGGACCTGCACCTCTAGGAGGGAGCTGTGAAAGAGGAAAAGTTTCCACACACTAGGAAGCCCCTTCACTTGTAGAGATGGTAGTGGCGGGGGCAAGCTTCGGATCCATGTAGGAGAGTGCAGCAATAGGGGTGCAGAGGACAAAGTGGAGAGATTTCCACACAGAGGATTGGTGCCAACCAGCACTCACCAGCCTGAGAGGCTTGTCTGCTAACCCACTGGGGCGGGTGGGGGCGGGAAGCTGAGGCTTTGGCTTCGGAGGTTAGATCCCAGGGAGAGGACCGGGGTTGGCTGCGTGAACAGAGCCTGAGGGGGGTTAGTGCATGACAGCTAGCCGGGGGGGGGCGTCTGGGAAAAAGTATGGACCTACCTAAGAGGCAACAGAACATTGTTTGGGGGTGCGTGAGCAGAGGGGATTCAAAGCACCACCTAAACGAGCTCCAGAGACAGGCGCGAGCTGTGGCTTTCAGCGCAGACAACAGAGACGGGCATGAAATGCTAAGGCTGCTACTGCAGCCACCAAGAAGCCTGTGTGAAAGCACAAGTCACTATCCACACCTCCCCTCCAGGGAGCCTGTGCAGCCCACCACTGCCAGGGTCCCGTGATCCAGGGACAGCTTCCCCAGGAGAACATATGGCGTGCCTCAGGCTGTTGCAATGTAATTTTGGCCTCTGTTGCCGCAGACTTGCCCCACATTCTGTACCCCATCCTCCCCCTGGCCAGAGTGAGCCAGAGCACCCTAATCACCTGCTGCTTTAACCCCGTTCTGTCTGAGCAAAGAACAGACATCCTCAGGTGACCTACATGCAGAGGCGGGCCCAAATCCAAAGCTGAACCCCAGGAGCTGTGCAAACAAAGAAGAGAAAGGGAAATTTCTCCCAGCAACCTCAGGAGCAGTGGATTAAATCTCCACAATCAACCTGATGTACCCTGCATCTGTAGAATAACTGAATAGACAAAAATGATCCCAAAATTGAGGCAGTGAACTATGGAAGCAACTGTAGACTGGGGTTTGCTTTCTGCATCTAATTTGTTTCTGGTTTTATGTTTATCTTAGTTTAGTATTTAAATTTTATTATCATTGGTAGATTTGTTTATTGATTTGGTTGCTCTTGTCCTCGTTTTTATTTACTTATTTTTTATATATAAATATATATACTTTCTTCCTTTTACTCTTTTTGTGAGAGTGTATGTATATGCTTCTTTGTGTGATTTTGGTATAGCTTTGCTTTTACCATTTGTCCTAGGGTTCTGTCTGTTTTTTTTTTTTTTTCTTTTTTTAAGTATAGATGTTAGCGCTTATTATCATTGGTGGATCTGTTTTTTAATTTGGTTATTCTCTGCTTTCTTTCTTTTATTATTATTTTTTTTTTTATTTTAAAGACCTTGTTTTCTCTTTCTTCTTTCTTTCTTTCTCCCTTTTCTTCTAAGCCATGTGTCTGAGAGGGTCTTGGTGCTCAGGCCTGTGCCTCTGAGGCAGAAGAGCTGAGTTCAGGACATTGGTCCACCAGAGATCTCTTGGCTCCACATAATATCAAACGGTGAAAGCTATCCCAGAGATCTCCATCTCAATGCTAAGACCCAGCTACACTCAACAACCAGCAAGCTACATTGCTGGACACCCTATGGCAAACAACTAGCAAGACAGAAACACAACCCCACCCATTAGCAGAGAGGCTGCCTAAAATAATAATAAGGTCACAGACACCCCCAAAAACACCACTGGACACAGTCCTGCAGGCCAGAAAGAAAAGATACAGCCTCATCCACCAGAACATAGGCGCTAGTCCCCTCCACCAAGAAGCCTACACAACCCACTGAACCAATCTTGGCCACTGGGGGAAGACACCAAAAACAACAGGAACTATGAACCTGCAGTCTGTGCAAAGGAGACCCCAAACACAGTAAGTTAAGCAAAATGAGAAGACAGAGAAACACACAGCAGATGAAGTAGCAAGATAAAAACCCACCAGACCAAACAAGTGAAGAGGAAACAGGCAGTTTACCTGAAAAATAATTCAGAGTAATGATAGTAATAATGATCTAAAATCTTGGCAATAGAATGGAGAAAATGCAAGAAACGTTTAACAAGGAACTAGAAGAACTAAAGAGCAAAGAAACAATGATAAACAATACAATTAATGAAATTAAATATTCTCTAGAAGGAATCAATAGCAGAATAACTGAGGCAGAAGAATGATAACTGACATGGAAGATAAAATAGTGGAAATAATTACTGCAGAGCAGAATAAAGAAAAAAGAATGAAAAGAACTGAGGACAGTCTTAGAGACTTCTGGGACAACATTAAACACACCAATATTCGAATTATAGAGGTCCCAGAAGAAGAAGAGAAAAAAAAAAAGGACTGAGAAAATATTTGAAGAGATTATAGTTGAAAACTGCCCCTATATGGGAAAGGAAATAGTCAGTCACGTCCAGGAAACGCAGAGAGTCCCATACAGGGTAAATCCAAGGAGAAACACGCCAAGACACATATTAATCAAACTATCAAAAATTAAATACAAAGACAAAATATTAAAAGCAGCATGGGAAAAACAACAAATAACATACAACGGAATCCCCATAAGGTTAACAGCTGATCTTTCAGCAGAAACTGTGCAAGTCACAAGGGAGTGGCAGGACATATTTAAAGTGATGAAAGTGAAAAACCTACAACCAAGATTACCCAGCAAGGATCTCATTCAGATTCAATGGAGAAATTAAAATGTTTACAGACAAGCAAAAGCTAAGAGAATTCAGTACCACCAAACCAGCTTTACAGGAAATGCTAAAGGAACTTCTCTAGGAAGGAAACACAAGAGAAGGAAAAGACCTACAATAACAAACCCCAAACAATTAAGAAAATGGTAATAGGAACATACATATCGATGATCGCCTTAAATGTAAATGGATTAAATGCTCCAACCAAAAGACATAGACTGGTTGAGTGGATACAAAAACCAGACCCATATATATGCTGTCTACAAGAGACCCACTTCAGACCTAGGGACACACACAGAGGGAAAGTGAGGAGATGGAAAAAGATATTCCATGCAAATGGAAATCCAAAGAAATCTGGAGTAGCTATACTCTTATCAGATAAAATAGACTTTAGAATAAAGATTATTACAAGAGACAAAGAAGGACACTACATAATGACAAGGGATCAATCCAAGAAGAAGATATAACAATTAAATATTTATGCACCCAACATAGGAGCACCTCAATATATAAGGTAAATGTGAACAGCCATAAAAGGGGAAATAGACAGCAACACAATCATACTAGGGCTCTTTAACACCCCATGTTCACCATGGACAGATCATCCAAAATGAAAATAAATAGGGAAACACAAGCTTTAAATGATACATTAAATGAGATGGACTTAATTGATATTTATAGGACATTCCATCCATAAACAACAAAATACACTTTCTTCTCAAGTGTTTATGGAACATTCTCCAGGATAGATCATACCTTGGGTCACAAATGAAGCCTTGTTAATTTTTTTTTTTTTTAATAAATTCCCATGAGTGACATAACTAGATCAAAGGACATGATCTTTACTGTGCTTCTTTTTTTAATTAATTAATTAACTTATTTATTTATTTTTGGCTGCATTGGGTCTTCGCTGCTGTGCATGGGCTTTCACAAGTTGCAGCAAGCAGGGGCTACTTATCATTGCGGTGTGCGGTCCTTTCATTGTGGTGGCCTCCCCTGTTGTGGAGCACAGGCTCCAGGCACACGGGCTTCAGTAGTTGTGGCACATGGGCTCAGTAGCTCCCTGGAATGTGGGATCCTCCAAAACCAGGGCTCGACCCATGTCCGCTTCATTGGCAGGCAGACTCTCAACCATTGCGCCACCAAGGAACCCAAAAGCCTTGGCAAATTTTAAGAAAATTGAAATCATATCAAGTATCTTTTCTGACAAGAACGCTATGATACTAGATATCAGTTAAAGGAAAAATCTGTAAAAAAATACAAACACATGGAGGCTAAACAATACACTACTGAATAACCAAGAGATCACTGAAGAAATCAAAGAGGATATCAAAAAATACCTAAAAACAAATGACAATGAAAACATGATGACCCAAACCTATGGCATGTAGCAAAAGCAGCTCTAAAGGTACAAGAAACAAGAAAACTCTCAAATAAACAACCTAAACTTACACCTAAAGCAATTAGAGAAATAAGAATAAAAATACCCCCAAAGTTAGCAGAAGGAAAGAAATCATAAAGGTCAGATCAGAAATAAATGAAAAAGAAATGAAGGAAACAATAGCAAAGATCAGTAAAACTAAAAGCTTGTTCTTTGAGAAGATAAACAAAATTGATAAACCTTTAGTCAGACTCATCAAGAAAAAAAGGAAGAAGACTCAAATCAATAGAATTAGAAATGAAAAAGGAGGGGCTTCCCTGGTGGCGCAGTGGTTGAGAGTCTGCCTGCTGATGCAGGGGACATGGGTTTGTGCCCCGGTCTGGGAGGATCCTACATGCCACGGAGCAGCTGGACCCATGAGCCATGGCTGCTGAGCCTGCGCATCCCAAGCCTGTGCTCCGCAACGGGAGAGGCCACATCGGTGAGAGGCCTGCGTACTGCAAAAAAAAGAAATGAAAAAGGAGAAGTAACAACTGACACTGCAGAAATCCACAGGATCATGAGAGATTACGACAACCAACTATATGGGTAAAATGGACAAACTGGAAGAAATGGACAAATTGTTAGAAAAGCACAATCTTCTGAGACTGAACCAGGAAGAAATAGAAAATTTGAACAGACCAATCACAAGCAATGAAATTGAGACTGTGATGAAAATCTTCCAATAAACAAAACTGTAGGACCAGATAGCTTCACAGGCAAATTCTATAAAATATTTAGAGAGAAGCTAACACCTATCCTTTTCAAACTCTTCCAAAATATAGCAGAGGGAGGAACACTCCCAAACTCTTTCTACGAGGCCACCATCACCCTGATACCAAAACCAGACAAAGGTGTCACAGAGAAAGAAAACTAAAGGCCTATATCACTGATGAACATAGATGTAAAAATCCTCAACAAAATACTAGCAAACAGAATCCTACAGCACATTAAAAGATCATACACCATGATCAAGTGGGGTTTATCCCAGGAATGCAAGGATTCCTCAATATATGCAAGTCAATCAGTGTGATACACCATATTAACAAACTGAAGTATAAAAACCATATGGTCATCTCAATAGATGCAGAACAAGCTTTTGACAAAATTCAACACTGATTTATGATAAAAAGCCCTCCAGAATGTAGGCATACAGGGAACTTACCTCAACATAATAAAGGCCATTATGACAAACCCACAGCCAACATCGTCCTCAATGGTGAAAAACTGAAATGATTTCCACTAACTGAGGAACAAGACAAGGTTGTCCACTCTCACCACTACTATTCATCATAGTTTTGGAAGTTTTAGCCACAGCAGTCAAAGAAGTGAAAGAAATAAAAGGAATCCAAATTGGAAAAGAGGAAGTAAGGCTGTCACTGTTTGCAGGTAACATGATACTGTACATAGATGCTAACAGAAAACTACTAGAACTAATCAATGAATTTGGTAAAGTAGCAGGATACAAAATTCATGCACAGAAATCTCTAGCATTCCTATACACTAATGATGAAAAATCTGAAAGAGAAATTAAGGAAACACTCCCATTTACCATTGCAACAAAAAGAATAAAATACCTAGGAGTAAACCTACCTAAGGAGACAAAAGACCTGTATGCAGCAAACTATAAGACAGTGATGAAAGATATTACAGATGATACAAATAGTTGGAGAGATATACCATGTTCTTGGATTAGAAGAATCAACATTGTGAAAATGACTATACTACCCAAAGCCATCAACAGATTCAATGCAATCCCTATCAAACTACCAATGGCATTTTTCACAGAACTAGAACAAAAAATTTCACAATTTGTATGGAAACACAAAAAACCCCGAATAGCCAAAGTAATCTTGAGAAAGAAAAACAGAGCTGGAGGAATCAGTCTCCCAGACATCAGATTATACTACAAAGCTACAGTAATCAATACAGTATGGTACTGGCACAAAAACAGAAATATAGATCAATGGAATAGGATAGAAAGCCCAGAGATAAACCCATGCACATATGATCACATTGTTTTTGATAAAGGAGGCAAGAATATACAATGGAGAAAAGACAGCCTCTTCAATAAGTGGTGCTGGGAAAACTGGACAGCTACATGTTAAAAAATGAAATTAGAACACTCCCTAACACCATACACAAAAATAAACTTAAAATGAATTAAAGACCTAAATGTAAGACTAGACACTATCAAACTCTTAGAGGAAAACATAGAATACTCTATGACATAAATCACAGCAAGATCCTTTTTGACCCACCTCCTAGGGAAATGGACATAAAAACAAGAATAAACAAATGGGACCTAATGAAACTTCAAAGCTTTTGCACAGCAAAGGAAACCATAAGCAAGACGAAAAGACAACCCTCATAATGGGAGAAAATATTTGCCAATGAAGCAACTGACAAAGGATTAATCTCCAAAATTTACAAGCAGTTCATGAAGCTCAGTATCAAAAAAACAAATAACCCAATCCAAAAATGGGCAGAAGACCTAAATAGACATTTCTCCAAAGAAGATATACAGATTGCCAACAAACATATGAAAGGATGCTTAACATCACTAATCATTAAAGAAATGCAAGTCAAAACTACAATGAGGTATCTCCTCACACCAGTCAGAATGGCCATCATGAAAAAAATCTACAAACAGTAAATGCTGGAGAGGGTGTGGAGAAAAGGGAACACTCTTGCACTGCTGGTGGGAATGTGAATTGGTACAGCCACTATGGAGAACAGTATGGAGGTTCCTTAAAAGTTAAAAGTAGAACTACCATATGACCCAGCAGTCCCACTACTGGGCATATACCCTGAGAAAACCATAATTCAAAAAGAGACATGTACCACAGTGTTCATTGCAGCTCTGTTTACAATAGTCAGGACATGGAAGCAACCTAAGTGTCCATCGAGAGATGAATGGATAAAGAAGATGTGGCACATATATACAATGGAATATTACTCAGCTAAAAAAAGAACCGAAATTGAGTTATTTGTAGTGAGGTGGATGGGCCTAGAGTCTGTCATACAAACTGAAGTAAGTCAGAAAGAGAAAAACAAATACCGTATGCTAACAGATATATAAGGAATCTAAATAAATAAACAAATGGTGCTGAAGAACCTAGGGGCAGGACATGAATAAAGACACCTATGTAGAGAATGGACCTGAGGACACGGGGAGGGTTAAGTGTAAGCTGGGATGAAGTGAGAGAGTGGCATTGACATATATACACTACCAAATGTAAAATAGATAGTGGGAAGTAGCAGCATAGCACAGGGAGATCAGCTCGGTGCTCTGTGACCACCTAGAGGTGCAGGATAGGGAGGGAGGGTGGGAGGCAGACACAAGAGGGAGGGGACATGGGGATATTTGTATGCATATAGCTGATTCACTTTGTTATACAGCAGAAATTAACACAACAGTGTAAAGCAATTATACTCCAATAAAGATGTTAAAAAAAAATAGGTCTGACTCTTTGTGGGGAAGAGTTTAAATAAAGGCTGAGAGAGCTATTTTTATAAAAAGCACTATAAGACTTCAGATACCAACAGAGCTGTTAGAGAGACCAAGAGAAGGATGAAGAGAATTCAGTAACAACCCAGCATCTTGAAGGGTTTTCAATTCTTGGCTCACCTAGGCAAATATTTTCCCCCAGTTGCCTTGGAGGTATCTAACAACAAAAAAAGATCAAAGACAGTAAGAGGACAAGAGCAAACTTTGCCTGGAGGCTTGTATGGTATCAACATAGAGCCTCCCAGAAGAAATAGCTAATGGGGTAGAGGTCAGATGTATCTGGTTAGAACCCCAAATCTTGCATAAGTACAGATGGGAGTTAGTAACTTTGAACGTTGACAGTTATATGAGCTCTTTGTATCTCCAGATTGCTGTGGCTTAAGGAAGTTTGTGTTGCACTTTATTGTTTATAACCATATTCATATTCAAATATTGTAAATTCAGGCTATAGTCATTTAAATTGTGGAATAATGGGTTAGGGTTAAACTTTAAGTATATTGTTTCTCTGTAAATGATGCAGCTTGATAATGCAATTCAAATGTTCTTGGTTGTCAGAATTTAAGGAAATTTTCCTCATCTCACTCAATGTTTCTTTTATACATTTTGAAAATTCTAGAGTATTTCAGGCATACAAAAAATGACAGAAAATATTTTTTTTCTAAAACCTATGCACTCACGGATACAATTTTGCAAATTTTTATGTTTTTATATATTTACTTCAGCTCTATTTTTTAAAACAATAGGGATCCAGTTAAAACAATCTTTTTCTCCATCATTTCTCCCCATAAGTACCTAGTATGTTAAAACTAGTAAACTTCTTTGTGGTCTATATTTTTTATGCTATCCATATTCCAGTGCTTCCACAAATGATATACGGTTTTGCCAGATACATTTAAATTTTTTACCTAGCAGATACATACATTGATCTTCCTGCTTTTTAGTCTGAAGCCAGTTTCTGTCTGTGGAAAAGCACTCAGTTCATCCATAGGAGGCCAGAAATGCTGAAGAGTTAATATCCCTGGACAACCCTAAACAAATGAGAGATTGATGGAAAACAGGAGGTTAATGCATCCAGCTGTGATTTCATGGTCATTGTTTCAAAGGAGAGTAATTAGTGAATTGATTTAAAGAAAAATGTTAAGTAGATAATTTACTGGAAGATCACACTTATGGCAAAACTCACAAAGGTGGTTTGTGTGCAAAATCTATGAGTCTAAGGAGTGTGAGGTATGGAGGGGAAACCTGTCTCAAGGATCAAGGGTCTGAATTACTCTGAGTTCCATCTTTAACCACTGTCTCTCATTTTCTTATTGATGCATCCATTCCACAAGCATGTGTTCATTCTGAGTTATACTCCATAGCATATCTGGGAGGTCCTAAAGGAAATGAGCAAAGCTGGCTACAGTAGTAACATATTCATTTAACACACCTTGCATTGGTTTTCTTCCCTTTCTTCCTTTCTCATTTCTCCACTTTCTCTTCTTGTGCTTACCTTACAAACAAAATATTTACCCCAAGACCTTTGTCTGATGGTCTGCCTTTGGGGTACCTCAGACTTAAGACACGTGATCTAAACTGCTCTGTATATACGTATTTCCTTTTCACTTCTAGCCATTCTTTCATCTCAGGCACATAAACAGTAGCCACAGAGTCCACTGATATTCTGAAACAGGTGATGCCAATTTATGACTCTGTGCTTTGCCTAATCTCACTTATGGTTTCTGTAGACTTCCTATACAACACGTATCTCAGTGCACATGGCTGGCTCTAACCCACATGCCTGTTTCCTTCCTGATGTTACTACCTCTTGCCTGAAATGCCCTTTATCACTGCCTTTGAAGTCTGGCTCCTCCTTCAAGATTCTACTCAAAACTTTACCTTTCCCTAAAACTTTCCCTTGACACACTGAAGTTGAATTACTAGCTCCTCAAAATATTCAGAACACTTTGCCAATATAGGACTTATCACAGTGTTTTGCTCAATATACTATCATCCTTAGTGACACATCTGTGCTTCTTGGTCAATTGTAAATTCCTTGATAGCATGAGCTTGGTGCTACTGTGTTGTACAGTTTTTTTATACGTTATATCAGCATCTGTTTAATAAACCCATAATACGTAATAAGATTAAATGACTATTATAAAGACTTTAAAAGTATTTTATAAGCTAGATTTAACTTACTAAATAGACTTAAAAATACATTGTAATTAAAGTTTTTAATCTAATTTTGTCACTTAATTTTGAAAAAGTGCTAAAATGTAAATCATATTGTCTGCATAGCAGGTAAGTATGGTAGATTGAAAAATTATAATTATTCATCTTTACCAATATTTACACTGTTGTTTTTGCTTCATGATGTAGAGAACATTCTCTCTCATCCCTAGATTGTAGGTTTAGCTATGTTATGTGCTTTGGACAAAGATATGTCTATGGAAATGACAGTAAAACAATTACACATTAAGACCATAAGGGGACTGGCATGATTTTGTTTTGTTTGTGTGTATGCCTCTAACATTTCCATGCAACAGCTTCCCTTGGGTAATGGCTATCCCTTCAACATCAACCCCAGAATGACACAAATGGAGAAGACCAAAGCCATCTAGAAATGTATTCTGGAGAAGGGAAATCTCAGCTGAGAGCAGAATGTCATACTTTTCTGCCAATAGAAATTCTAATAGTAGGTTCTGTCATGCAAAAAATGTGACCCTAAAAACAAGACATCATAAAATAATAAGTTCATTGCTAATGTCACTTTTCATAATTTTATTATTTTTACCAACTTTGCTTGGTTAACTAAATTATCTGTGGGTTCAACTAAGTGCCACCCAGGTTGTATTTTCACATACAAACTCCAAAAAGATGAATGGTTAGTTTTAATGATTCCATCTTATAATTAAAATCAACAACTACAACAATATTAAAAAATCTCAATATATTAGAAGAGAGAGGTATCAATTATTTTCCACCACCTCACAGTTATAGGTTTATCACATAACCGGCTATATTCTACTCAAATAATTGAGACATGCCTCTGGCACTGGAAAACTAATTACACTCTCTTTTTACACTTAATAAGTCCCATAAATCATAATGTTTAATTTTGCAGCACAATATTTCATCTCATACAAGGTAAAAAAATGTAGCTTTCCTTGGCAGGAAAATAACATAACAGAACAATTATTAGTAAATGAAAAGTCACTAGTCTATAAATTCACATTATTAGATTATTTCATTGTTTTGGTCACTTGAGGCTCACGTTTATAAACCTTGCATCTTTCTTTGCAGGTACACTTCTTTATTAAAACTAAAATGTAACCATAATTCAAAAGTGGAGCCATAGCAATGCTTAAGATAGTTACACCCATTTCAAACCAAACAATTCTGCTCAAGTTGGTCTCTGTAGGTTCATTCCTGCATTTCACAATAAGACAACCGAAGGCCTTTGAAATGTGATTATGAGAGAATGACAGCCAAGCTTTTGAAACTCTCTATGAAGGAAGCTGAGTATATAGTTTGCTGCTATTTGGTTTTCATTCAGTTTGAAAGATACACAATCATATGTTTATGATTATTGGGGAGTTTCAGAATATTTCCAGTAGATATCTAGGAATATGTTAATTTCTGTGCCTTCTATTATTATCCACATTCACTCCTTCAGAAAATATTTATAAGTGTCCCAAATAAAAAATGTTATTGCTGAAAGATACACTATTTATGATCATAGTGTCTAAGGGCTGGAGAACACACACGGTTTATATTATAAACCTTTCCTTTATTCCTCTATTCCAGTGATTAGCAAACTACACATCCTGAAGACCAAATCTAGGCTGTCACCTTTTGTGGTAAACTTGATGGGAACAGAATTTCTGTTGATTTGTGAATGATCTCTGGCTGCTCTCACGCTACAGTGGCTGAGGTGAGTAGTTGCAAAAGAGACTGAGTGCCTTGAAAGGTCTCAAAGATTTCCTGTCTGGCCCTTTGCAGAACATGTGTACTGAATCCTGCTCTATTCAATACGGTTTAATATGCATGCTTACTGTATAGTGGAATTGTGCACAGTTTAATGTGTAAAATGAGAAAATTGGATTTTTAGAGAACTTAAGTGGTTGCTTAACATCGTGTAGTTAACTAGAGGCAATTCTTATACTCAACTGATATTGCATTGCTCTGAATTCAGTGTGTTTCCTCTACCACAAGACTATGAGACCTGCTAGTTAAGCTGTGAAAACGAGGCATCATTTAAAAATAGGGCACTTATTAAAAAATATTCATTAGCCACTTCATAAAATTGAGATTTTCATTTGTATGTAGGCTATTGTATTATTTCATATAATGAAGCATATTTTAGGGACTGGATCAATTTGGCTACATGATAATCCTCATCGTGTTTTTAGCTGAAAGAGGCAGCCAGAAGGACATCTCATTCAATAACCTACTGTCCAAGTTTCTTGACTACCATCCTCTCTATCTTGACCACAGTTATTATCAGGAGCCAGACAACCTACTGTCATCATGCATACTCACTTGTAAAATGACAAAATTATAGATTTCTCTCTGAGCTTATGTTTTTCCACTACTCTAGCTTTATTCCCCCAAAAAACTGATCTTCATGTATCAAAAATGCATATTCCTTTTGATTTAGAAATTTACTTCAAGGCATTTATACAGTAAGTTATTCTTGTACTTTATACAAATATATTTTATTTCGTAATGGGGAAAAATCTGCCAATTACCTAAATACCAATAGAAAAGATAAATATATCTTGGTATGTCCAGTTATTAAAAATAATGGGGCTTCCCTGGTGGCACAGTGGTTGAGAGTCCGCCTGCCGATGCAGGGGACATGGGTTCGTGCCCCGGTCCGGGAGGATCCCACGTGCTGCAGAGCGTGAGCCATGGCCGCTGAGCCTGTGCGTCCGGAGCCTGTGCTCTGCAACGGGAGAGGCCACAACAGTGAGAGGCCGCGTACCGCAAAAAACAAACAAACAAAAAAATAACGAATTGACTTTTTATAAAGTTATATCTATAGCACATATTATGAATGAAAAGAGCAAGATGCACAAATGGGAGTAGATTTTTCTACTCAGTCCCCCTCTCTTCAATGTGATTATCTGCTTGTCGTCCTCTGTTTAGCTTCATTGCATTGCTATGGGCCAGGTGCCTGAGACAGAAACTTAGTCTCCTTTGCACCACTGTTTCCCTTGTCTGTTATTGGTCGGTTGTACATATTATCTACAAAATAACACTCCAGCTCAATCCCTTCTACCTCATTCCAGCTGTCACAGCTCTAGGTCAAACTCTTATTTCTCTTTGCTGAACTTCTGAACTCCTGCAACAAACTCCTGACCCCTGTTTGAGAAAGCAGTATTTCTTCAAGTCTTTGCAATTAGTTCTCCCCATCACCTTCAAGCATTATTTTTAAAGAGACACATGAGTACATCAATCTTGTTTTTCAGAACTTTGAATGACCCTGTTGCTCTTGTGATGAAGCCTAACCTCCAGTCATAGAATATCTTTTCTTTCATGACCTGGCAACAGCTCTCCTCTTCTGTAGGGGTCAGAAATCTCTTATGCATGCAGGAACCAAGAAGGAGATGTCAGTTAACAAAATCAACCTTGTGGAGTGTGTGTCCAGTTTCATCTGGACAGCAGCTCCTCAGATTTGGGCAAGCATTCCCATCTGATGGTGTGTGTCCAGTCTCTGCCTTTATTACCACCACTAACTCCCATTATTAAATATGAAAGGCCAGCTCTAATATCACTTTCCTTTCATAGTTATTTCTGACCAACCCTTCCTCCATCTCCCACCCAAGTTCAAATTAAATGCTTTCTTATCTGTGTCCAGGACACTCCATCTATATTCTTATGATGGTCTTTATCACCATATATTTTAGTTATCATTTGACATGTCTATCTTTCTTCCTAAAATGTGATCTCCATGAAGGTAGGGAGTATACCATTTATCTTGTATAATTCTCAAGGCTGAGGTGCTGCATATATGAGAAATGAATTGACATTTGAAGCATCAAAAAGTAAGACTACAAATAAAATGCTTCATGGACTGAAAAGCAAAGTATGGTTATATGTCATAACACCAAGGAGGATGATAAATGCTTCATTGAAGGAATGAGTTTTCAAATGAATCTTGAAGAGCAAATAGGAATTTCCAGATAGGAGATGAAGTTGTGAAGGATGAGAGGGAGAGTGAGAGAAGGGATTCTGTACTCAGGAGACGAGCATTTGCAGACTCGCACAGGTTGTGGCCTGGGCTGGGAATGGAAGGCTGTCAACCACTAACAGTGAATCTCATGGGATGAGGAGAGGTGGGAACTAGCTGGGTTCTAGGACTGTAGACTGAGTTCAAAGTGATATACAGATTCCAGATGTCATCGTAAAGTTTCGAGATTTCATCTTACTGGTGTGGGATGTCAGGGACATTTTTAAAGTGATTTTGTTATAACATGATTTATGTTATATCTGTTACTTAGGAAAAAATATAGTTCTTTCAGCTACATAGAGACCAACTTGGCTGGAGAAGCAACTTGAGAAGGTTGCTGAAAATATATAAGGTCCAAAGATGAGGTATTGAGTTGAGGCATGAGAGATGGGAGAGCCACAGATGGTGGATATGCAGAACTTGCAGTTTGTGAATTATGCCTTCTTTCCAAAGCAGAACCCTTTGGCTAGAAGGCTCACTGTTCACCCAAAATGCTCCCTTCTTATGTATTCTCTAACATACTTTGGGAGGAAGAGCTCTTTGATAAAACCCATGCCTCTGACCCTCAGTCCATATAAGAGACCCTTAGTCCTCATGTTCTCCTAGCCCTTCTCCCACACTCTAGAAGCAGATGCACTCACAGGATGTCTCTGTTAATCTTTTGTTTTATACTAACTAGGCTGTGAGGATAAGTATCTTGAGGAAAGTGCCTGTGTGTTGTCTTGTATATCTTTTTAATCAAGCATGGTAGGCTGCAGCGGGCCTCTCACCGTTGTGGTCTCTCCCGTTGCGGAGCACAGACTCCGGATGCACAGGCTCAGCGGCCATGGCTCATTGGCCCAGCCGCTCCGTGGCATGTGGGATCTTCCCGGACCGGGGCATGAACACGCGTCCCCTGCATCGGCAGGCGGACTCTCGACCACTGCGCCACCAGGGAAGCCCTTATTGCCTTCTTTTAAATCTTTCTAGCTTTGACTGCCTTTCTACACTTGCCTCAATAATTTGAGATAATGCTTTCCTTAATGACTAAGTGTGCAAAATAGATTGTTAATTTTTATTTAATAAAACACATACTGTGCTTTAAGTGCTACATCATCAAAAACCTGATATAGATTCAGCTATGAAAATTTAATTAAATTTTCCCTCATAAAAGCTGTCTAAAAATTACTCTATACAATGTAGCTGTGCTATAAGAGAAATACTGAAATACTGCTAAAGATTTCAATTAAAGTATAACAGAGAACAAATGAAAAATTAAGAAGATAATTCATTCTTTTATTATTGAATTAAAATTAGGAAGAAATTACATTTTGCAAACAAGTAGATACATCTTATGCCACATATTTCAGCTTATATTGTTTAATGCTTTAAAATATAAAACTATCAAATAATAGTTAAATCATTGTTCTTATCTGAAATTGGTTAACTTTGTGAATTTCATCCTTTTAAAGAGAACCAGTTGTGTCGATTTTGAATAAATTCTTGGCTGGCATTAGCATCTGTTCTCCGCGGGCCTTTTACAGTAACGGCAGTGAAATGAGCACCATTTCTTGTATCTCTGTTTCATATGTCCCTCAGTGCTACATAGCTAAAGACCATTAAGGTCAATTTAATAATATCTATGCTCTCCTAATAATTAAAAAAAATTACTAGAGAACATTTAAAACTAGAGTAAAGTGTAGACAATGAAATACAAAGTCAACCTCTCTTTGGAGGGAGGATAAATTGTTAGCGCTTTAGAAAATGTGGCAGTATATAACAAAAGAGTTAAAGATTCTCCTTAGTGAGGGGTTGAAATGAATAGGTAGGACACAGAGTAATTTTAGGACAGTGAAACTACTTTTTATGATATTATAATGATGGATATGTGTCACTATACGTTTGTCCAAGCCCATAGAATGTACAACACCAACGGTGAAACCTAAGGTTAACTATGGACTTTGGGCGATTATGATGTGTCAATGTGGATTTATTCATGGTAAGAAATGCACCATTCTAGTGAGCAGTGTGGATACTGGGGAAGGCCTTACATGTGTGGGAGCAAGGAGTACATGGGAAAACTCTGTATGTCTCTCAATTTTGTTATAAACATAAAACTGTTCTAAAAAATACTGTCTTAAAAATTATGGATGGAATTACATTTTATCAAGCCAGAACTTAGAACATGTGTTTGTTTTCCCATCTACCCAGAATAACATTAAAGTAACTGTAACTTAGAGCTGTGTGGCAATACTGAAAAGACAAAAAACAAAAACAAGAAAAGCATTTGTCCCCCGTGGAGGAGGGGTTAAGAGTCTTTGAAAGAGAGGGAGCATATTATACCATTTTAACATTTAAAACAAAACTTTAAGTCAAAGTTTACACAGAAGATGATTTCCAAGAAGATAAGGGCTGTTTCTCTCGGTCTCTTGATTCCATTAGGACATCTTGTTGGCTTCAAAACAAGAACATTGGGCTTCCCTGGTGGCGCAGTGGTTGAGAGTCTGCCTGCCAATGCAGGGGACACGGGTTCGTGCCCCGGTCTGGGAAGGTCCCACATGCCGCGGAGGGGCTAGGCCCAAAGCCTCAATAATCTGAAAATATTATTTGAATAATGCACTTTATCAAGGCTTCAAACCATTAAAATATCCCATTCTCTGGTTAAATGTGAATAATGAATAACCTCCAGTTTGAAAATAACAATTATTGAGTGATCTTAACATCAGTTAGTCTTTGCTCTAGTGAGTTAAGGATTACATGGCAGAATGACTTCTTAAGTCTCAAAAGAATGGAAAGGGCTCTGTCCTCAATGTACCAGAAAACCCATTCTAGAGAGACAAATATTAGCGTCCAATCTAGCTGTGCCAACATCTGTTTGCCTGTCCTCTGGGGAAGAATAAATGTTAAAGAAAAAATGTCAGTTAATAGAAACACTGCTAAGAAAATTGTGCAAGATAAATAGACAGCAGCATTAAGAGAAATTCTCTTTTGCTGAGAGTTGCAATTGTTTTATAGATGGATATTATTTACTGATTTAAACTTATCTCCACTGTTTAAAAATATTATATAAATTTACCACATTTTCTTCCTGATTTTATGATACATACCAACTTGTAAAATTTTTGCTTAACCCAAACTCTATTTTAGTGACAACATATATACCATTAGGTATTTTTAAAAGCAACATTATTCACAAGTAAGATAAATTGTGTATTCTAAATAATAGATTTCTTATTGATAAGTAAGCAAACATTATTTTTAGGAAATATTTAAAGAAGCAAAAATAATATATCACAAATTATATTCATTCCAAATAATGCTGAATCTCAGTTAGTGTTATTAGTTTCAAGTAATCTGAATTTTTTCAGTACATATAATCATGTATGAACAATGCACATGATTGACTGTATAAAAGGAATTGGAAAGGAGAAAAAGAGTTTGCTTCTATAGATGAGTGATCATAGATTTTATTCTTGAATTTACCATTAACCCAGAGTAATTTTTATCTCCTTCCTTTACACCTGCAGGTTTCTGATAATCTTACATTGCTTGTCTTTAAGGTCAGCTGTTATGATTTAGTCTTTATATATACTAAAACTCAATGTAATATTTAATAAATATTTAGATAAAGCTTTAATAAAAACTAGCTTATCACTAAATCAGTTAAATCACATAATCAACCTAAAACTTGTCTTAATGCCAAGGACCGTTGAAGCTTGCTGCCTTAAACTATATCTTGCAATTTGAAATGCAAGAGATATAAGAACAATTCTTATCAGTTATATAAGCATCATTGTGTCACTGTATCCAGGTTGGCCCATTTACAGTTTTCAATATTTAAGACAATGCACTATCCATGGGCACTCTCTAATGCTAATTCAAGGGCCTGCATTAATTTGTTCGCTATACCTCTAGTTTACTATTTTTTAGAAGTAGGGTTAAGACTAATATAAAGCAAGCTCTGCAAATTTTTATTTTTCTGTGATTTCCTGTGCCATTACTGTGATCTATGTATCGATAGAATCATGGACCAAGTCTCTCTGATCAATGGCAAAGACCATAGCGTGTTACATAATAAAATGCAGTTCATAGCTTTCTTACAGCATATTTATTTTAAATTAATATTCAGTAGCTTCTGAATCCCAGAAAAAGTCTGGCACCCAGAAAAAGTGAATGCAAAAGTCAGTTGCAAGTAAATGCCATTATGGCCTTATTGGCATATTCACATTCACTACTGCAAAAAAATGATGATGAGAAATATCCCAGGTTCTAACCATTCACAGCCAGATGTGATGCAGATAAACAGCCTGGATTTTATCCTGAGAAATAAGTTAGTTAGTTTGTGCAAATAAGGTATAGCTTCTAACCATAAGTAGGGAACAAAATGTCCTAAGAAAGAAAATGTGAATGTATAATCATTCTTGTTTAGTCTAGCAAAACCTCGCTAACTCACACCTCCTGAAGGGAATCCTAATCAATAGTGATGAAAAAAAATTATAATATGAATTTTAAGTACATTAGTGTGATCCTGATACTCATCTTTTATTGATGGTATCTGAATAAATAAAATAAATAAAATAAATTTAATTAACATTAAATGCTATATATGTGTATGTATATATATGTTTTATATATAGCACATATATATTTTCTCAGCAGATTTTCCCACACGTGCACTAAAAAGTCCTACATGAACACAGTTGTAAATTATGAGAAAATTTTAATGAATAAGAATCCATGAAATTTCCCCTCTATAAAATGTCAAACTAGAAAGATATTAAGTGGTTGAAATATAGTGTTCTGAAACCTCTATGCATCTCAGTTGAGAAAGAATGGAATTTTACAAAGTAAAATATATGATTGTTGGTAATTGTTTAGCCTTGAGACTCTTATCCTCCACTCCCTCACGTATGGGAATAATAATATTATCTTTTTGTTAAGATTGTGACATTTGAAGGATAATATGCATTGAAGTGTTTAGCATATATCTGGCAAATAGAAGACACTGGACATTGTATAGTAAATATTATTACTTTTGCCAATATAATACTAATCATTACTATAAGTAGTGGTAGCAGTAGTATACTCGTAGTTACATTTTCTTAGATTTGCAATGTTATATTAGTCCGACTCCCATTTTGATATTTGACCACTGACTTCTTTTAAGTCTCTCCTTTCTCTTCCCTTTGGCACCATAGGTAGGGATGCTGATAAGAAAGTCCTTGCATGTGCTCGTCTCCTCCTTTAGCACTGATAGGACATTTCTATCTCCCGTGCACATGAACATGTTCCCAGTCCAACCTCCTTGGCACTGTAAAGGCCCAACTCATTCCCTCTATTTTGCCCATATGGGCCCAAACCTGCTTGTACGTGACCAGCTCTCCCCATGCATTCCTTGTATGAGTTATAAACTTTCAAATTCTTTTGGTGTGTGGAGTATCACCAACCTTGACAACTGAGAAATTTCAAGTGTTGGTCCATTCTGCTTTGACGAAGTGACCAAAACGATGACTGGCAACTCAGGAGGATGCTCTAAGCTGTCACCACCACTCCTTTGAGATCTTTCTCCTCTGGATCTCAGCTTACTCTGCACATAGTGCATGGGATGGCTCAGCTGCTTGTTGGTGATCTTGCATTTTGAGTTGTGCTCCTTTTGTCGAGTCCTCTTGAGCTTCTTTTAAAATTGTTCTGACTTAAATCAGAAGTTTTGGTATTTGGCACTTAAGGATGAGCACAGGATTGGGCTGTCCTTCAGGTATCCCTGGGTCATGCATCTCAGCCCAGACCTATCTGTGTGACGCTGAGTGGATCGCGTGTCTGTGACTGATGCTAGGCTCAGGGAAAAGACTCTTACTCTGTAATTGTTTGCCTGTGCGTCTCAGCCAGGTATTGGCCTCCATTCTACAGAGTGCTCAGGAAAAAGACTGTTATACCCTGTGCAATATATGAGCCCATCAGGTTAGTCAAGAAAAAGAGAGTCAAAAAAAAAAAAAAAAAAAAGGAGAGTGAACCAGCTCTTTCCAGGCACCCAGGTATGACACTAAATTAATGACATGCTCCTGCCAGGAGATTCACTGGACACTCTCACGGGAACAAATGCTCACTGTTGCACTTACAGAGAAGGGGTGGGCTAGTGCCCTACACATGGTTCAGGCACCTGCCATCTTGGTAAAATTGTTAGGCATCATGTGATCCACTGAAGGTTGCTTCCTTCCTAATGTAGCTAAAAGTCATCTCCTAACATTGTCAGCACAACCTCTGTCAAGTAGGCCCCACACCTGCTAGGTCACTTTGACTTCTGGAGACAACATATTTACATCTTTACATTTACGTATACTGCTGAGGCCTATTTATGAGGTCGCGCAGAAATCGTCCCGCTTTGAACAGGGCCCTTATAACAGAAGGCCCGAGAGTCAATACTGATGGCCATACTGCAGGCCCATCTTTTAGTACCTTCTGGAGATTCCTCTATGGAGAAAGCTGTTGCAACTAACTATGCTCCTATGCTTCTTAGATTCTCTGGACAACTCTTGGTGGCTGCACATTGCTTCTCATACGAAAGTCTGCTCGCTTAGGTCCTGGACTCATGATATTAGAGCAACAACTGCTAGTTAACACATTGGACCCTCTTAGAAACTGAGGTTCTCATAGGACTTGAACCCGTGGCACTCTTCAGTCTGCTGTTCTCTATGTCGTGGGTTATGGTTACAGCACCCCACAAACTCAGCACAGCCACAGAGCCCTCCTAGCTGAAATGGAGATTGCACTTACAGAATAAAGCCAAACCCGGGCTCTCTGGCGTATTCTACCAACAGGATGAAATGATCTCTCCTGTGCTCCATCCCTTAACAAGTATCACGGTGTTCGAGGAGGTCATCTCTCTCCTAGACTACTTGGCCACCTGGGGAGCCTCTTGGGGTCAACTGAGTGAACAGTACATAGGTTCATATACTGTAAGGGCAGAAGTAACAATCACACATGACAGAGCTCACTAGAGAACTGCTGCTTTTCATCCCTGAATTAGAACATCCTTGATAAGGAGGGAACCCAAGATTAAGCACAATAGACCAAACTCCAGACAGTCGTACTGGCACTGGAGGATGCACTAGCTAACAACTGACCCAAACTACCCATCTTTAAGACTCCTGGGCCATTGTCAATGGTCTGGTCATTTTGTGTGGCCAGCAGCACGGCAATAAAAATAATTCTGAATTCAAGGCTTCCCTTTCAGGGTTAAGGGAATTTCTTAATTTGGGGAATTCCTTGACTCTCAGGTTGAGGAGGTTCAAGTTAAGATCATACTTGTCTTTGCCCACACCAAGGCTCAATTTAATGCTAAGACTGATACAGCATTATGTAAATTCTTGGTTCAAGGTTTTATCCTCCATGGATAATTGGTTTTATTGCCTTTTTGAACTCATTTATTACTTTGCCTCAGATTTCTCCCCTTATTTTGACCTGCACTTTTTGCATTTGCAACTAAATAAATTCTCTTGAGCTCCTGACCCTAAACAAACCACACTGATCTTGTTCCCTCATATACCGTATTCTTGCCAATTACACTGTTCTGCTACTGCCATGTGGGACACTGGTGCTGCCCTTGGAATCCACAATGTTATGCAACACAATTTTTCTGAAAATGGATGCCACTCAAGAACTGTCCAAAAATATATGCAAATATATGATTTACATCACTACCACCCTCAAAGTCCTGAATAAGGGGCAATACTTTCTGGCAGCTTTGGTTGCTGATAGTAGCCTAGCATTGGTCTATTAGCCAACTAAACCTTGGAATTAAAATACTAAAATTAAGTTTGCTATTGATTGGATACATAGAATCTTGACTCACTAACCTTCTTGCTGCTTGTGAATAAACAATACAGGAAAAGCTACTCAGATGTCCTAACAAATGAGGCAACAGGTTAAAGTCAATAATGTCACTTGGATGTTTGAACAAACGCCCTGAGCACTCGCAGACAACTTCTCCTGACTCTCCTCAACTATCGTGGATGAGTGAATGCATATGCTCTTCCAGAGCTTCTCATTTCCATTATAGATGGTTGTATATGGTTCCAAAATTTATACTTAAATTCAGCTTCAATTAAGAGATCTCTTTTGATGGCACATTTCGGTTATCAATCAAACATCAGGGGTGAAGACTATGACTCCATTATTGATGTTTGACTGCTGACTTCTTTTCATGCCTCACTCTCAGTCTCTCCTTTGGCCCCATATCTGGACAGACAAATAATAAAGGCCAAGCACAAGCACCTCCTTATTTGGTGCAGACTGGAAATTTAAACCTCCCCCACTTGGGAATTTTCTACAATCTCACCTCCTCACCAGTATTAAGACCCAATCTATAACCTCTGTTTTGCCTAAGCCATCCCAAATCTGATAGTCCCTCCCTAGGTCTGTCCACAAGTCCCTCATGTGAGAAATAAACTTCATCTCAAATTATCTTGATGTGTGGAGTGTCATCAATCTTTATATCTGAACCAGATTTCAAATGATGTCCATCCTGATTCTTTGAGTGACTACAAAATACAGGTCCATTGAGGCTGAGAAAAACCTTACCATCTAATGGAAACACCATTCTAGTTCAGTAATTTCCAAAGAGAATTTCATAGAGCATAGAGTTTTAAAACATTTTTCAGGATAGATGAGTTGTCAAGTCAAATATTTTTAGGAAACACAGAGGTAAATGTAATTACATATATTCCATAAATGCAGGTCTTCCAGATCCTTTAATATTCTAATGTTACTTATAAATTGGGAAGACAAGTATATACAATGCAAGATTTCACAAATGCATTTGTTCATTAAATTGGGACCAATGTTCAACTAAGACCTTCTACTATCACCATAAGGTATTTATGGTGACATCTATTTTAACTGCTAGTGACCATGCTATATCAAACGTGTTTTATGTGTGTATGTGTGTATTTACACATGTATATATGTACTATATACATTCATACCATATATAATATAGTCATACATATATAATACACATGTATATATGTACAATGCATTTGTTACATATGTATGTAGCATATTTAATATATGGCTATATAACTCTTTCATGAAACTATATTTAATAGAGCATGGGTTAAACTAAGTTTTCACCAAACATATTTTAAGAAACACTGTTTTGATGATTATCCATCCTATGTATTAGTATTTTCCTCAAACAGTAAAGACACTAGTTTTTAGAAAACTAGTTTTAGAAAATTGTATTTACTTTGAACTGGAATTATCCATTTGACAACTTCTGGACACTTTCACTTTTTATTTAAATTTGCATAATCAATGTCTTTTTTATAACAGCCTGTTTAATGTCTATAGCTAGGACTTTACACCAGCCTAAGGGACACATAATCTTAGATAGTTACAATGTCCCAGATGATAATCAACTGTCTCTTTTTAATGAATTAAAACACTCCACTACATTAAAGATCTTGAGAGATTTCAAAACACGCAACTGTCCTCAGAAACTCATATCCTATAAGCTCCTTTTTCCTTCTCTATAAATCCCATAGTGCCTTGTCCAAAAACACATTAAAATGCAGAAACACTTCAGATTTCTAAATAATGTTTGCTACACATCCTTTCTATGTCACAACTCCATTGCTTTAATTTTCCTCTGAGTAACAGGGCCCCAGTAGCGATAGGTGTCTCTTGTGCATGTTACTTAGTAATTTGACAGTCTGAAAGTTCAGTGCACCAAAATGGTATTTATGCAAACAATACAGAACTTCATTTTTGTATTTTTATTTCAAAAATACAAAATTTTTATGGCTTAAGATTATATTGTTTTTATTTTTAGAGGTGTATATATATAT